>NC_133794.1:15029569-15299335 GCF_003597395.2 Chelonoidis abingdonii | reverse complement strand
GGGACTCGGAGCGGGACTCGAGTGGGGCCTGTGCTGTGCTTGGCCCAGAGCCGGGGGGTGGGGTGGGGCGGCTTGGGGCTGGACTTGAGCGGTCCCCGTGCTGTGCTCGGCCCGGAGCCACGTGGCGCACGCCGTGGTGGAATGTGTTTGGATTAGGCCGGACAGACACACTTAGCAGAGCTGGGCTTGTTTATGTTGCTCCGTTTCCCCCTCATGTCAACTCAAAGGCAAATAAACAAATGCCGCCTCCCCAGGATCTGAGACCCGCCTCAGCACACGAGTCCCTCCTGGCACTCTGGGCCAACCAGCAGGCCCACGCCGGCTCCCTCTGCAAAGGGCACAGTCTGGAGACGAACCAGCCTCCTGCCCATGCGGGGGAGTCGGCAAAGGGCTGGTGCCCCCAGACAAGGGGCGCCCCCATGGAAAACAAAGCCAGTGTAGCCTCAGGCCGGGCCCCCCAACGGATCCAGTGCTGACTCCACTGGGCCCTGCGGATGCTCCCCTAGGCCCAACTGCTCCTCCCAGAGGAGGCCCCCGACTCCCTGGGAGCCTCATGTCCCTGCCTGGGGACAGGCTTACAGATCTCCCCAGCCAAGCAGATGCTTGAGTGCTCCAAAGCCCACGTGAAGGGATACCCCGGTGACACAACCCCCCCAGCTCGGGTCTCTAGGGGGACCAAGCCAGCCCCATAGGACAGCATGCTCCCTGATAAGCTAGCAGAATAACGCCAGCAGCTAGCAGCAGTATTAGGGGCTTACCCTTCACATGGGCCAGCCCCAGAAAGGCACACTACAGAAGGCCAGACTATACAACAGCATAATTCAAGGTCTCAGTCACATAGGAGTTTAGAGCTTGTGCCCAAGATGCAGCCACTGAGCATTTACCAGCAACAGGATAGAATGCCAGCCCCAGAAGGCAGGGCGCCCAGGGCAGGTGCTGAACATGGCAGAGCCCCTGGGCGGGCACTGAGTGCGGCAGGGCTCCCCGGCTGGTGCTGACAGCAGCAGGGCCCCAGGGCAGGTTCTGAACGTGGCAGGGCCCCCGGGTGGGCGCTGAAGGCAGGAGGGCTCCCTACGAAGTTTGGAAGTCTGCAGGCTCACATGCATTTAATATTAGAAGCAGGCAATAGCCTGTGGAGAGGGGTGGGCCACCCAGCAAAGCCCTGGCTGCAGCCCTGCCCCAGCACCGTTGCAGGCAGTGGCAGCGGATTAGCCACTGGGCCAACAAGGCCTGTGACCAGGGGTCCCAGCCGATTGAGGGCCCTGGATAAATTGGGTCTGGCACAAGAGGGTTTATGGCTATAGCCGAGTCTCAGGCGTAAATGTGCATGTCCACAGCGTCCACATGGAGCCCTTTTGTGAATTGTGCTACTTTGACCTCAATGAGCCCCAGTGGCAGGCAGTTCCGCAGGTTAACGTGTTGTGTAAATCTGTGCTTTATTGGCATTAATTCATCTGGGAGCACAAGAGCTTTTGCCGCTTAAAAACAGTCCTAAAGAGAACTCAGCAGGCCTGTGGCACACCGCAGGCGAAGAGCAGCAGGGGAGGTTCTCAGAGCGTGCGGCCAGCTGGATTTCCGTGCTGCCTGCAGCACCCCATGCAGTTGACGGATGGGGGAAGTGGTCTGGGGGCTCTCAGCCATGACAAACCCAGCTTGAGCCATGCACGGGACGGAGTGTGGGCTAGCACCCTGGTGCATGCTGGGAAATCACCCATCACCCCAGTGCCAAACCCTGCAGAACAGGGCCCCTTCCTACTGCAACGTCCCTTTTGACCACGGGCCACTGTGCTGTGTGGATGAGCTCCAAGCGCCACCTCCCTCGAGGCTCTGCAAGCCGTGGCCTGTGGGGCAATAAAATGGGGGCAGGGCAGTGGGGGGCAGGATGGAGGTGCTCACTTCCACAAGAGAAAGGGAATTGGGGGGGGGTGGAGGGTGCTCACTTCCACAAGGGAAGAGGAAGTGGGGAGCGGGGTGGAGGGTGCTCAGTTCCACAAGTGAAGGGAAAGTAGGGGGGCAGGGGGTGCTCAGCTCCACCAGGGAAGGGGAAGTGGGGGGGCAGGATGGAAGGGTGCTTAGCTCCCTGTCAGGGTTCCCTCACATTCCTCAGGGGAGTCCCAGGGGCACCAGCGCTTCGTCCTTCTCCCCCATGGGTCTCTGACTGGTTCTTGCAGCTCTTGTCGAATCTTCCTGTGAGTCCTGGCAGCCTAATGGTTAGAGCATACCTCTGGGCACTGTTCCCCTGTTGCTGAGTGGGTTATTTCACAGGCACTTCTCCCACACTTTGAGCCCTGGCATGAGTGGCAAAGTGCCCGCTGTGTCTCGCCCCCCAGGAGCCAGCTGCATAGCTGGGCCTGAGATGGAAGAGACTTGTCTGGGGTCGGTCAGTGGGGAAAAGAACCCAGGAGTCCTGACCGCCTCTCACTAAAAGAACAGAACCCCAGTGTCCTGGGTGCCAATCTTCACTTCTAACCATCCAACAGCCCCCCTCAACCCCTGGAACTTGTCCTCACACCAGTCGGGCTTGCAGGCTGCGCTGCCCCCTGCTGGCGCTAACCATCAAAGTGTGTGGCTGGCGGCTGCTGGTGGCAGGGCACTGTGGTGTCTGGGGCTCCTTGGCAAGGGGTGGGAGAAATAGGGTCTCCCTTCCCCAGAGGGGAAGTCCAGCTCTGAGCCTGCTGGTAGGCAGGGGGTTGTCATAGAATATCAGGGTTCAGGAGCCTCTCGCCAGGTGCAGAAGCTCCAGGGGGAGCCTGGCCCATCAGCTCTCAGGCTGCAGCAGCTCCTGAGCCCTGGCCAAGGGGGCACAAGAGGTGCTGACAGCAATCAGGGGGCAGCTGGCACCCCCAGGTCACCCTACAAGTTCCATCCCAGGGCTTCAAATAATTCCCTACCCTAGTGCCCCATGGCTGGGGAGGAGGCCAGTAAGGAGCTCCACAAGAGGGGACCCCTCCCCCTCTGGGGCAGAGCCCTGAGCAGTCACCTGCAGGCGGCCAGTCTAATGTGGGGGCTTGGCACTCAGCTAAGGGCTGGCTGGGCCACCTCTCACTTTCCCCCACAGTGGGCTGGGGCTTTGGCTTATTGCCAGGCCCTTGCATGACTGCTGGGGCAGGCCAGGCCTTAGGGTATCATCGAATCATAGAATATCAGGGTTGGAAGGGACCACAGGAGGTCATCTAGTCCAACCCCCTGCTCAAAGCAGGACCAATTCCCAGACAGATTTTTGCCCCAAATCGCCTGTCAAGGATTGAGCTCACAACCCTGGGTTTAACAGGCCAATGCTCACACCACAGAGCTATCCCTCCCCTGCAGACTTGCAGCCAGGAGCCAGGGAGAGCCACAGGGTGTCTGCGGGCAGCTGCCTCAGTGCTGACCTCCTTCGTAGCCAGCCCAGCCCTGCCCTACCCACTGCCACGGCCCCTTGCAAGCACTAGCCCTCCCCTCTGAGCTCTCCTGGTGCCCCTTCTGGCAGAGAACATGCAGCCCCTGACCCAACACTGTGCGCTTGCCCTAGTGTTCTTGGGAGCCCTGTGTGTTCAGCTGTGATTGACGCCTCCACCCCTGACCTCAGCAAAGTTAAATCTCCTCTCTCCAAACAGCCCCACCGCTCACGCCTTCACCCAGGAAGGAGGAAGTTGCTTCACAGGCTTTGGCAACTCGGGGCTTTTCTCTCTTGCTGCCGGGGCGTGAAGCCCATAAATAGCCAGCGAGCGAGGCTGTGCCAGCAGATTGCTCCAAGCACAGCTGGACACATCTGCCCCTCGGCTCGGTAAGTCCCTCTGGGTTTTGACCCTCCCGGATGGTCTGCGCCTAGCCATGGGGAGCTGGGCTCACCGTAGGATAGCCCCTGTGGCTCCAGGTTGTCCAGCAGGGGGCGGTGTGCAGCCACTATTGGCGCTGATCAGATCTGTGAGGGGCTGGGTCACGGACCACCCTGCTTGGGGAACTCTCACAGCCAGAGCGGGCACTGTGCCTGGGGCGAGGGAGGGTGGCGCAGGCAGGGCAGGCACAGGGTTTGATGGCAGGCTAGGGAGTGGCTGGGAAACAGTGCATGGGAAGGACAGGGGCTGGCCGGTCTCCTGGGCCTTTCGCTTGATTGACAGAGTCCTTGGCTCCTTGCGGCTCATCGGGCTTGGGGGAAGGGGCAGCGCTTAGTGTGCCCAGGACCCACGCTGTCCCCAGTGTGGTGATTCATGGGGTAAAGGGGCTACTGAGGGAGGAGATGGGACTCTGACCTTTAGCGCCCAGATGAGAACTGGTGTGGGAGGAGCAGCCCCCAATCCTGGCTGCCGAGCAGGCTAGCTGAGCTGGGGTGTGTGCTGAGCCTGCTCCGGCAGCGCTCTGCCCCAGAGCCAGCTGGACTTCTCCGTACGATGCTTGTTCCCTTTCGCACACGGCTCTGGGCTCAGTGTGGCTGTTGCTACGGAGCTGGGAGCCTTGTTACCAGTCCTTGCTGCTCACTGAATCCTTCTTGGGGCCACGTCCCTGCCACAGAGCCAGGGCTCTGCCCTCTGGACTGGAGCCTGTGGGCCCCGGTAGGGAGAATGGACCAGGTCTCAGTGGCTGCAGAGCAAGAGAGCGAGATCTGGAGCAGCTTGCACTAGAGCTGGGGTCTCCTGCATTGCGCCAGCCCTGAGCCCTCTGTGTCAGCTGGGAGACAGAGTACCCCCGGGCCAGGCAGCATGTCCCCTCCCCAGAGGGTCACAGACCCTGCCCCCTTGCCTGTGTCTATTCAGGCTGAGCTCTGGGGGCAGGAACTGTCTCAGGCTGTGTCTGTGCAGCGCCTGGCGAGATGAGCTTGGTGGGGGTCACGTAATGATGCCCTCTGGGGAAAGGGGTGCAGATTCCTGTGCATTCGCTGGGGCGTGTGAGCAGGACGCTTGGCTCCAGGCTGGGCCTCGTTATGCCGCTCCCCCAGGTACTCTGATGTCCTGGCATGCCCAGGGCTGGGGAAGGGGCTGGCTCAGTCCTAACTCACAAGGGAGCCAGGTGGGGCCTCACCTGCTCTACAGACATCTGAGACATCGGTTTCCGTGGAAACGCCCCAATTAGGCCCAGGATGGAAAGAATGGGGCCGCATTTGATCTCCCTTCCGGGAGGCTGCCAGGGGCCTGTGCTCGCTGGTGCATCATTCCAGGGTCCTGCCCGCGCCTGCCTGGGATCCAACATCTGCTCCCTGCTCTCCCCTCCCGGGTCAGCGTGGGGCCCAGGGCTGTGGCTGGAGGGGAAATGGTGCGTCACAACAGGAGCTTCTGTCACGGACTCACGGGACTTGTGCTCTCTCAGCTCCATACAGTCCCGGGGGGAGAACCCCCTTCAGTGCGACAGCCCTTCTAGGGTGTCCACTTCCTCCCAGGGAATAAGCCCCTCTGCCTCCTGGAACTGCACCTCTCTGGGCCCCCTCAGAATCTGGGGTCCTGGCTGCTAGGTGAGATCACACTCACACTTGATCCTCTGCAACAACAACCCTCTCCCATCACCTTGTTGAACATGCAGCATACAGGGAAACTGAGTCACACACACGCTATTCATGTAAAACACTACAAAAATCCCCAACTTCATCACAGCCTCCCCGGCCAGCCACTGAACAGACATGGAGTGAGAGAGACTTCCTCCTCCCAGAGCTCACAGTCTGAACAGGCACAAGGGGAAGGGGAAACTGAGGCATGGGGAAGGGAAGTGACGTGCCCATCGGCACCCAGCAGGCCAGTGGCAGAGCTGGGAACAGAGCTGGTCCTGAGTCCCAGCCCCCATGGCCTCCCACTAGGATGTGCTGCCTCTGTAACTATACAGCCATGTCAGAGCGGTGGGGCCCTGAGGAGGGTCCCAGTCGTGGGGAGGCCAGTCCAGCCCACAGCAGCCAGGAGAGACCACTGTGTTTCTAGTGGCCCGATGCCTGTGAGTCAAGATGGGCTCCCAGCCCCAGATGGTTTAATAGGAGGATCTGTGCCCCACTTCTCTGCCTTCCTTGCCCCCCACTCCTCCATCCTGCCTCTCCCCACCCCCACCCCAGCTCTGCCTCCCTCCCACTGCTCTCCCAGCCCTCTCTGCTTACAGCTGCCTTTGGGCTGGAGCTGAGCCAAGCAGCTCACCCTCCCCAGACCCGAGGCTGCCAGGGCTCAGCCAGCTGGGGTGCAGGGGCAGGAGCCCTCCAGCTGCCCTAACTCATGCCCTGGCCTGGGTTTTGCTATGGCTGGCAAATGGAGCGAAGGGATGTCCTGCCCTCTTGCCTCTTTCCACTGGCCAAGCCCAGGTGGTGCCCCCAGCCCTGGTGACACAGCCCGTCTGTGCCTCCCCAGGACACTTTGAATGTGTGGCTGATTCTGGCTCAGCTGGAACAATGGAGGGTGGGGTTCCTGGGGCAGGGGGCTGTGCTTTGCCTGACCCCCTTTTCTTTTACTTCAGTTCCTAGAAGCCGAGGATCTAGGCCAAGACCGTGCTCCAGGACCCGATCCCCTCCCCGAGACTCAGCCCTCCCCCTCCATGAGACGATGGCGAACGTCACCATGGATAACTTCTCATGCTATGAGGCGTCCATCGTGGGGTACCGCTACGTGGCCGTGACTTGGGGCGTGGTGGTCACCGTGGTGGGCACGCTGGGCAACGTGCTGACCCTCCTGGCCTTTGCAGTTGATGCCAAGGTGCAGACCCGCTTCAACCTGCTCATCGTCAACCTGACGCTGGCCGACCTGCTGTACTGCGCCGTGCTGCAGCCCTTCTCCGTGGACTCCTACCTGCACCTGCACTGGCGGGCCGGCCCCAGCTTCTGCCGCGTCTTCGGCATGCTGCTCTTCGTCTCCAACTCGGTCTCCATCCTGACGCTCTGCCTCATTGCCGTCAGCCGCTACTTACTCATCGCCAACTCGGCCCTCTTCAACCGGGTCTTCTCCCGCCTGGGCGTGGGGCTTGTGGCTCTGGGCACCTGGGTCCTCGGCTTTGCCAGCTTCGCCCCGCTCTGGCCCGTCTTTGTGCTGGTTCCCAAAGTCTGCACCTGCAGCTTCCACCGCATCAGGGGCCGGCCCTACACCACTATCCTGATGGCCTTCTACTTTGTGGTGGGCCTCAGCTGCGTGGGCATCTTCTACTTCCTCATCCACCGCAAGGTGAAGGGGGCGTCCCACGCCATGGACCGCTACAAGCTGAAGAAGGCCAGCGTGAAGGGGGCTTACGTCGCTGGGGCCAGCTCGCCCACGCCGGGCCAGTTTGTGGAGCTGGACAGTGGCGTGGACACGGGCATCTCCCAGCCCTCCAGCATCTCGGAGCAGGGCCACACCTCCAAGACTCTGGTCACGGACAATGGCTCAGCCTCAGCCCCCACCCCAGCCCCTGCCCCTGCTCCCACAGCTCAGGACCCGGCGGTGCCCAAAAGACTGCCTTCCCAGCCCAAGGACAGCAACAAAGAGTTCCGGAAGGTCACCCGCATGTGCTTCGTGGTCTTCCTCTTCTTCGTCCTCAGCTACATCCCCTTCCTTCTCCTCAACATCTTTGATGCCAAGAACCGGGCGCCCACAGCGCTGCACATGGTGGCCGCCAACCTGACCTGGCTGAACAGCTGCATCAACCCGGTGCTGTACGCCGCCATGAACCGCCAGTTCCGCGAGGCCTACACCCGTGTGATCTCCACCATCTCGCGCTGCCTCCGGTGCCTCTGAGGGCTGGGTGGCAGGGGGCAGAGCTGCCCCTAGGGGGACCCCATATCCTGTCTTTCCCCAGGGGAGGACGTTGGACCGAAGCACGGACTCATGCCGGATGTGGCTTTGCCCTGCCCCGGTGCCTCCTGCTGGTGGCAAGAGGAACTGCCCTGGCTCTGGGGGGGTGGCAGGGGCAGGTTGGTGCTGAGCCCTGCCCCACGTGGGCTGCCAGCGCTGCCTTAGCAGAGTGCCAGCGTGGACTGTCCCTTTACCCACCGACCTTAGCCTAGTGAGGTGGCGGAGGCCAGCTGGGCCCTGCCGTCCTGGATTCACACTCTGTCATTTTTCTAGCACTGCCGCAATAAACGGATCCCTGTGTATCTAGTATTGGCTGCATTGCCTGTTCCCAGCCAGCGGACGAGCCCCCCATAGGCCGTGGGGTGGGGGGATCTGGGGCCGTGGCCAACCATAAGTCTGGGCTGTGTGTGGATCCAAGCACTGGGGTGGGAGTGGTAAGGGGAGGGGATATTAGTGAGGTCCTGGGTTGTTCTAGGTCCAACCCACCCCAAGGCCATACCCCCCCACCCCACCCCCTATCTATGTTCAGCCTTGGGCCTCCAACTGGCAATGTGCTGCCTAAAGCCCAGCGACGGGTCTTTAGTGAGCCCAGCCCTGGGGGATGGGTGATTGGGGTTCGGCACCACCACGTGGCTGATCTGGCAAAGGGATCTGGGGTGCAGCCCAACCTGGGGCGGGGGGCGGGGGGCAGGGAGCCCCGAGAGGTGGTAAAGGGCAGCTCACAGCTGCGTATTCAGAGCTGTCTGGGACTCTGACTCCCCAGGCCAGGGTACGACCAGGATCCATGCAGGGAAAGGGGACCAATATCCTGGAGAGCCCAAGCCTGGCACTGCGCAGCCCCCAGAGCTGGACCCAGAGTCGGACATCACTGCAGGCGCTGGTGCTCTGGCTGGGACGGGCGCGAGGAGCCGGTGCCAGGATCCTGGTGGGAGACCCCTGGCCAGCCCCTCACCTAGAGGTCTGCTGCAGGGGGAGTCCAGTCCTCGGCTTGCAGGACCGCCCCAGCTCAGGGGCCCCCCAGGAAGAGGAGGGGGGTTTGTAGGGCTGCCCTACGGTCCAACAGGCCTTGCTCTGTGCCCTGCCCCGGTGCAGGGGCCTCTACTCAGGCTGGCTCAGCCCAGTGGGCATTTCTGACCCCAAACTCTCTGAAGGGCTGGGGAGGTCGGAGGGGCGGGGTGCTGTGCAGCTCCCCCAACACACAGTGCCTCGCTGTGGGGGATGGGCCTCGGGGCAGAGAGTCAGGGCCAGCCTTTGCTTTGTGTGGGACTGTCAGCTCTAGAGGGAGAGTAAATACAGAAGGGAGGGGACCCATGGCAGGGCTGGGCCACACAGGGGTGGGGGTTAGGGCTGCGTGGGAAAGGAGTGGGCTTAGATCTTGTTCCACTGCTGCCTCTTTATCCGCAAAGAGGGCTCCTGCCCTGATTGCTAGTGGGGAGAGGCCCCTGCCGCACTCACTGTGGGATAAGGGTGGCTCTGGCCCCTAGGTCCACCAGAGCAGAGCTGGGCCCCATGGCCGAGCACTCCCACCGCACCAGCTGGCCCCGAGTCTGTGGGACACGCCCGTGGAGCTCAGCCAGGGGGCAAGGGCAGAGCCTGTCCCGCCCCTGCTCCCAGCAGAGCAGCTGCTCCTTGCCCTTGGCTGGCACACTGGGCTGCCCCCCACCCCCACCCCGGGTTACCCCTGGCCCATCACCTGCATTACAAAGGGATGAGGGGCCCGGCTGACAGAGATCCAGCCAGGCTGGTGCAAGGGGCAGCAGGGCAGGTGGCGGCCCTGGGGAACAACGCCTGGCACAGGGAGGGGGTGGGCGGGTTGTGAGGTGGCCTAGGGAGCGCAGGGTCCATCTGGGCACAAACAGGCTGAAGCCAAAGGGACGGCACCTGGTTCTGAGCCAGCGTAAAGCTCAGCCCAGCTGGGGCCGGTTCCACGCTGGGATCCCCATCGTCTCCCACTCCTCACTGCCTCTCAGGACCCCCTCCTCTAGCCCCCACCCTGGCCCTTTGCTAGCCCCACCTCCTTCCTCTCTAGCGCAGCTCAGGGATCATCACTGGCTGGGGGGCTCACTCTGGGCCCATGCAGCCAGCAAACAGGGGCTGAGCCTGCTCTCTCCACTCCCTGCTGATGCCTGGGCCCCTGGCAAGAGATGACAGTGCCCACCCAGCCACCCCAGGGCACTGGCCACACACCTGTTTCCTTCCCACCAACCAGACACACCTGTGCATCATTCTGCCCCTGCAGGGAACTGCGCCCCAGGCCTGGACCCTCCACCTGAGTCCCCCAGACCTGTAACCTGCCCCCTCCCAGAGCCTGCCTCCAGGCCTGGAACCCCCAGTCAGAGCCCCCCCGCAACCTCCCCAGGCCTGAGCTCTGCCCCCAAACAGAGCCCCTCAGGTGTGGAACCACCTCCACAACCAGAGGTGGCAGCTGCTGTGAGTCAGGTTCAGGGTTTGTGCGTGCGTGCGTGCGTGCGTGTGTGTGTGTGTGACACGGGGTGCATGAGGGGGGAGGGATGTTGAAGCAGCCACAATGCCCCCTGGAGCTCCCCTCTGTAGGGCAGAGGACCTGTTGCTGGGTCTCCTCTGGTGCCTGGGGAGTGGGATTCACACATACATCCTGGCAGAGCATCCCCAGCTCAGCCCCCCCCCCCCATCTGCACAATCTTCCTCCCCCCCCCAGCCCCATCCCTATGAGCTTCCAGTCACCTCCAGCCTCCCCTGTGTGTGGCCCCAGCGTCCCCGTCCCATGCTGCCTGGGTGGCCTGGACTTGCCTGAAGAGATTGCACAAGGCTCCGAGTTGCATCCATCCCTTTGTTCTCTGCTGACGGAGTGGGGAAGGGGGGGTACCCAGGGTTGCATATTGCATAGAGCCAGGGGTGGGTGGGGGAATGAGATTCTTGCATTCCAAGTTTACTAACAGACTGTGACGAAGCTGGGGATTTTCTTGGTCTTTTCAGTGGTTTGCATGTGGGGGGGTGGGATTCAGTTTCCCTGGGTGTTACTGGTTTAACGCGCTGATGGACTAGGGAGTTTGTTATCACAGAGGACCTGTGACGGAACTTGGTACCCATTGGCCGCGGTCCCCCAGCGATTGGTGACCAGGAGTCACACGAGTCACAGCTGATTCTGGCCAGTGGGAGGACAATGGGCTGAGGAGAGAGGACCCGGTGACCTGACCAGCTGGTTCCCAAAGGACCGAAGAGAGGAGAGGAGGCCCAGGTGACCTTGTTTACCAGGACAGAAGACAAAGGACAGAGGTGGGGCTTGGGGGCAGGTGATATTGGATGCCCAGCTGGAAAGTGTGGGGTCTTAGGACTGGAGCGAGAGAGCAGGCAGAGCCTAGCTGGATGTGGGACAGACCTAGATGTGCTGTGCTGAGGGAGCCCAGGCCTGAGGCCCTGAGAGTTTCCTAGGCTGCATTCAGATGCTCAATAAACCCTCCTTTTTACGCTGGCTGAGAGTCGCTCTGGTCTAGAGAACAGAGTTGCATTATTCCCTCTGGGAACGGAGGTCCCGAGAGTCCAGAGAGAGTGGACACCCTGAGGGGGCCCACGGTGAGAGACAGGTGTGCTAAGGCTCAGAGAGGTGCTGTTCCAGGAGGCGAAGGGGCTTAGCCCGTGAGAGAGAGAGTGGACCCCTGAAAAGGGTTGTCACACTGAAGGGGGTTCCCCCCAGGGATCGCACTTGGCCAAGAGTGGGCACGACCTGGGAGTCTGTAACATGGTGATAGCAGAGAATGGTTTGTGGATGCACCATGTAGACAGTTGGCTGCGAGCGCAGGTGCTTTTCACTGAATGGCTGCCAGCAATAAAACAAGGGAATTGAAGGAGCCAGGGTGGAAATGGCCTATAACCAGCTCCGTAAGAGGGACCTGACACGTCTGCAGGGAGAGAAGGCTGAGTGTGGAGAGGCTCACTAACAAGCAGCTGATGGTTCGGCTTGTGGAGAATGACCAGTCTGAGGAACAGGCTCCAGACCCCAGTGGGGTTCCCAGGATGCCCAGGGAGCTGTGGGGGCAGTTCATGTAGCAGCCAGGAGTCTATCAGACCCAACTCCCCAGTCAGCGGAGGGGTGGGGAGCAGTCAGGTTTCTCCCTGGAGAAGCTGCAGAGACTGGAGCTGGTGTAGCGGGGGCTGGTGGACCGTGCAGAACAGTGAAAGCACGAGTTGGAGTTGGCAGAGAGGCGGGCCAAGAGGGCCTGCAGGGGGGTAAGTGGGGAAGGGTCCCGAGATGCCAGTTCTGTGGGGAATCTAAACACCAAACTGCTGCCCCAGTTTAAGAAGGGGGAGAATGTTGATGCCTATCTCACAGCCTTTGAGAGGGTCTATGATCTGAACCAGATTGACCCTGCAGACAGACTCCGCTGTCTGACCCCTCTGCTGGGTCCCAAGGCCATAGAGGGGTTCAGCCAAATGGATGAACTACAACCCATTCAAACAGGCTTTGCTGCTGAAGTTTGAACTGACCCCCAAGGCGTACAGGAAATGATTCCAGGCAGGGCCGGCGCTTCCAGTTAGGTGGCCTAGGCAATCGCCTAGGGCGCCAGGGTTATTGGGGGGCAGCATTTTGCCGGGGGAGGGCAGGCTGCTCCGGTGGACCTGCCGCAGTCGTGCCTGCGGAAGGTCCCCTGGTCCCGCGGCTCCAGTGGAGCTGCCGCAGGCTTTCCTGCAGACGGTCCGCTGCTCCCGCGGCTCCGGTGGACCTCCCGCAGGCACGCCTGTGGCAGCTGCACCAGAGCCGCGGGACCAGTGCGCTGGGCGGCGAAATGGCTGTGCGCCTAAGGTGCTAAAAACACTAGTGCCGGTCCTGATTCTAGGGTGTATGTAAGACCACAGGTGTCACTTACAAGGAGTTCGCCAACCTGCTGGGGAAATATCTCCGCAAGTGGGGGAAGGGCACAGGGGAAACTACCGCAGAGGATGTGTATAACCTGGTGGGGTTGGAGCAGCTATATGACATCTGCCTTCCAGAGCTTAAGATGTGGTTAGTGGACCAGAAGCCGAAAGATCTGCACAGTGGCGGATGAGTCTGTGAACAGCAGATTGGGGTGGGGAGGAGAGAGACCCACATCAACTCAGAAAGGGAGTCACCCAGAGACCTCTCAAAGGTGGGACTCCAGAAAGTCCAACTCAGGGGTGCCCGTGAAGACCAGGGTGGGCCGACCCCCCTCATTGGACCTGAAATGTAATTACTGTGGACAAAAGGGACACAAGGTGGTGCAGTGTCTGAAGAAGAAGGAAATGGCAGCCAAGCAGAACCCATGGAGTGTCAACTGGTGGAAGCCCACCCCAAGGGGGCACCGGCAGTCCAGGGGGGTGGAGTCGACCCAACTGTGCCAGAGGGAGGGGACCGCCAGGCCAGCAGGGGAAGGCGGGGATCCAGGTCCAGAGCACCTGTACTCAATCTGCCGGGTGACTGTGGGACAGCAGGGGACAGTTGCCACATCATCCCCATTGAGGTGGGGGGAAGGAGCATCCAGGGGTTCTGGGACACAGGTGCAGAGGTGATGCTGGCGCGGCCTGAGGTGGTGGGCCCAGACCAGCTAGTGCCCGATGCCTATATGACACTGAGGGGAGTGTTCGGGGCCCCCATCAAGATGCCCATAGCAAGGATACACCTGAAATGGAGGGCTAAGAAGGGACCCAAAGAAGCTGGGGTGCACGATCACCTGCCTACCAAGGTGCTATTGGGTCATGACTTGGAGGACTGGCCAGATGGCACTCAGAGCACCCTGGTCCTTACCTGGAATCAGAGCCAGAGAGGGACACGGGACCTCCCGAAGGCGGGGAAATGAAGCACTGAGGGTAGGGCTTGACAGGGATGAGGTGGAGCCTCTGTCCCAAGGTGGAGAAACTGAGACACCACCAGCCAGGGCTGTACCCTCAAACCAAGCAGCTGAATTTCAGATGGAGCTGCAGGAGGATCCCTCTTCAGAGAAGCTGAGGGCCCTTGCTGGCCACGGCAATGCAGGATCCCAGAGGGAGGACCGCCAGGAGAGATTCCTGTGGGAGAAGGGATTCCAGTAGCAGGAATGATGCTGTCCAACAGTATCGCAAGTCCTGTGACTCCTGCCAGAAGGTGGGGAAAGCCCAGGATAAGAGTAAAGCACCTGTGAGACCTTTTCCCATCATAAAGGAGCCTTTCCAGAAGGTGGCTATGGACATAGTGGGTCCCCTCAGCAAGGTGACTAGGTCGGGGAAGAAACTTTCTGGTGGTGGTGGATTTCGCTACGCTCTACCCTAAGGCGGTGGCTTTGTCCTCTATCAAGGCAGTCACTGTGGCAGACACGCTGCTGACCATTTTCAGCATAGTGGAGTTCCTCAAAGAGGTCCTTAAGGACCAGGGGTCCAACTTCATGTCAACCCTGCTCCAGTGCTTGTGGGAGAAGTGTGGGGTCTGATACGCCTGGGCCTCAGCGTATCACCCTCAGTCCAACGGGCTGGTGGAAAGGTTCAACGGGACGCTGAAGATGATGCTAAAAACATTTATGAACCAGCACCCGCAGGACTGGGACAAATATTTAGCCCACCTGCTGTATGCATACAGGGAAGTGCCCCAGGAAGCCACTGCGTTTTCCCTGTTTAAGTTGCTGTATAGGAGGAGAGTGAGGGGACCCCTAGATTTCATGAGGGATGAGTGGGAGGGGAAGGCTTTTCCTGATGGAGAATCAGTGGTGGAGTATGTACGGACTGTCATGGAGTGTGAGGGACACAAGGCTCTGCACCCTCGGCTTCCTGCAATTCACCGTGACTCTCAGCCAGCCAGTAAAGCAGGTTTATTTAGATGACAGGAACACAGTCCAAGATAGGTCTTGCGGCCCCGGAGAGAGTGAAGGGCACACTGCCAAAGTGCTGCCGAAGACCCGGACCACCGCCAGGTAAGTAAAAATTAAAAAGGCATCTCTAGCCAGGGAAGGGATTCTCGGCCAGGGCTCATGGGGCCCCTGGGAGACCACGGGCCCGGGGCAAATTGCCCCACTTGCCCCACCCTCTGGACAGCCCTGTGTGGGAGGACAATGGGCTGTGGAGAAAGGATACAGTGACCTGACCAGCTGGTTCCAACCAGAGGGGAACAAAGGATGGCTGAGAGGAGGGGAGGTCCAGGTGATCGGATGTCCAGCTGGAAAACTGAGGTCTCTGGACTGGAGAGAGAGAGCAGGCAGAGCTCACCTGGAGGCTGGACAGACCTAGATGTTCTGTGCTGAGGGAGGCCAGGTCTGAGGCCCTGAGAGTTTCCTGTGCTGTGTTCAGACACTCAACAAACCCTCCTGTCTTACGCTGGCTGAGAGTCGCTCTGGTCTAGAGACCAGGGGGCATTATTCCCTCTGGGAGCAGAGGTCCTGGGGGTCCAGAGCGAGTGGATTCCCTGAGAGGGCTCACGGCAAGAGACAGACATGCTAAGGCTCAGAGAGATTCAGTTCCACGAGGCAGAGGGGCTTAAGCCCCTAGAGAGAGGGGACCCCCGAAAAGGGCTGTCGTACTGAAGGGGGTTCCCCCTCAGGGACTGCACGGGTCCAAGAATGGGCATGACCTGTGAGTCCGTGACACAGGCCAGAGGTTCCCCTCCCCCAGGGGCATAGGAGCACAAGGGACAGGAGCTGGGCTGCAGGCCTCTCCAAGAAGCAGCATGGCCTAGTGGTCACAGCGAGTGCTGTTGCTAGCAGGTGCCTGGTGCGCATAAGCAGCACTACCCAACAGGGGCCCGGTGCCAACGATCATCATCACCCAGCAAGGGGCTGGTGCCGGTGAGCTGCATTGCCCAGCAGACAGGCCAGTACCAAGAAGTGTCCTTGCCCAGCAGGGGCGTGGGCTCCGGCCAGCACCAGCCTCCCCCCTCTCCCTGTCCTGGGTCCCTTGTCACTTTTGAAACTCCTCAGTGTTGTGAAATGGAAGCAGCCAGCCCTGGCTGGCAGGAAACGAGCAGGACAGGCCCGGGGCATGCGGGTGTTTCGTCAGCAGCACGGGATGCGGCAGGGGATGTTCAAGGGAAAGTTCTGCACTGGGTGGGCAGAGAGCCAAGGGCCTGAGCCACAGGGCTACACTGAGTATCTGTGCCCTGGGGCTAGAAGCCCAGGACCCAAGCAGCTCTCTGCTCCCTGTGTTGGAGAGAAGGGGAATGGCAGAGGTGGTCAGCTTTATTGCCATGTTATTTACCCATAATTCCACCTGCCAGGTTTGTGTTGCATTTTTGTGTCTGTTTTAAGCGTCTCTTTTAAAAATAAACAAATATCCCAGTGGTGACCAACTCGGAGCCCTGGAGTCGTGTCATGTCTGCCCTGGGGGAAAGGTCACCCCAACCTTTGAGCTTTGGTTAGGCAGGGAAGGGGAGACACAAGGGGAGACAAGCAATAGGCACTGAGATGTGTAAGGAGGAGGGAGGTGTGGATGGGGTGTTCTAAGAAAACAGTTGGAAGGTGGCTTCTGGGTGGATAGGGAAATGAAAGCTGGTGGGGGGAAAAGGGAAGTTCTTCTGTGGGGGGCCCTGCTTGACACTCAGGTTTGAGGTTTGTCTGGGCTGGGTGCTCAGTGAGGTGGAGTCTGGCCAAACTCCTGGTATCTTGGCTTGGTTTTTTGTATGTAATTATCTAGATGTGGTGAGTCCTCTGGGCCCTTCCCTATCCTTGATAACAGATTTCCCTAGTCCGGGTTCCAGGAGGTCTCTGTGTGCAGGGGAGAGGGGACCTAGGGAGTCTCTGCATGTGGGGGAGTGGGTATGGGAATCACCCACAAGAGGGAGCAGGGCTGGTTTATCTGATTTCCAGGAGCACTTGTTCCTGCTGTTGGCCCCTGGCTGAGAGCTGCATGCACAGGAAAGCTGGGTCTGTGTGCTCACAGCCTGGCCCCACCTGGCTTTCTAAACCCCCTGCTGTCCCCCCAAGCCTGACCCCCGCCCAGAGATTAGAATTAGGGGCAGGGCAGATCCCAAAGCACCTGGCAACACAGAGCGTGCTCAGGCAGCAGTGCCATCGCTCTGTGCCTGGCCATGGCTCCTGCAGCCTCAAGACTCTCGGTGCCACCATGAAACACAACCCAGTTCAGCCTCAGTGTTGGCCAGGAGGGGCCCAGCGCTGGAACCACAGGCGGGGCCTCAGCTCAAGAATGAGACATGGGGCGGGGAGAGGACAGTGGGCTGGGATTGAGGAGCAGCAGCTGCAGAGCTCTGTGTGTGTGGAGGATCCCAGGGCTGGGGTAGCAGGGGGCTGTGGGTCGGGATTGAGGGACACCGGCAGAGCTGGGGGGAGCCCAGGGCTGGGGTAGCAGAGGGATGTGGGTCGGGATTGAGGGACACCAGCAGAGCTGGGGGGAACCCAGGGCTGGGAAAGGAGGGGGCTGCGGGTCGGGATTGAGGGGCACCAGCAGAGCTGGGGGGAGCCTAGGGCTGGGATAACAGAGGCAGAGGGTTGGGACTGAGGGGCACCAGCAGAGCTGGGGGGAGGGGGAGCCCAGAGTAGGCTAAGCTGGGGGGCTGCAGGGAGTTCCAGACTGCAGGGGATTCTCTGTTTGTCTTCCACATCCACAAAACTTGCCCCCCTTCCCGTCTTGCTGAGCTCAGAGGCTCTGTGGGGGTGGGGGTGGGGGTGTCACCTCCCACCTGACCCTGCCTGGTGTTGCTGGTCAAGAGAGAAGAGACTCAACGTTCCCGTTGGCCCCGGGGCTGGGGGGGAAACACCAGCCCCAAGGGATGTGGCATCAACCCTGTTTCCTTCCGCAGATTCCGGGCAGAACGTTTCCTTCCCCATAAAGTTTCCAGTGACTCAGCAACTTGTGCAGAGCCCAGCACCTCCGGCTTTCTGGTAGGGGTGACATGTAATGGTGTCGGTCCAACGGTGCTGGCTGGGGATCCTGGGACTCCCACACCGGGAGCTGGCCCGGCCCACGCTTCCCTTGCCGCCTCTTGTGCCTGCTTCCCCTGTAGAACAAACCAGCCTCTTTGGGGGGCCCCAGCACTGCCACTCTGTGGTGCCCTTCTGCAGGGAGCATTTAGACCCCTTCCCCTCATCACTGCCCCAGTCCTAGGCCCCCAGGTACAAAGCTCTGCTGCCCCCAGAGAAGGGCGACCCCAGTCCAGGCACCGCCCCTGCCCTGTGGTGAGGAAGGGTGGCCTAGTGGTCAGAGCACCAGCATGGGCTGTGAGAGATCTTGGTTCAAATCCACACTCTGCCACAGAGCCCTTGCTCCCTGTGCCTCAGTTCCCCTCCATAATACAGGCCTGCATGGCTTGAGGCCACAGATGATGGAGAGGCTCCGGTGCCAGGGGCCAGCCTAGTACCAGAGCGGCCTCTCCCTGCCCCAATGCGGCTGCAGATCGTAGGGTAGCAAAGCCCTACAGGGGAGCGCCTGGCAATTTGGGACTAGGGGGGCACAGAGAAGAACATTCACTCCCTAGGGGGGAGCTGGGGCTAATGCTGTAGTTCTCTGAACTGGGGGTGTGTGATCAGCCAGAGCCCCTGGGGGCCGGGCAGTTCACCCTGGCCCACAGTGCCCCCCTCCCATCTCATGTACACGTGGGCCCTGGTGACTCAGACCCCACCCACCCTAAATCTCCCAGCTGCAGCAAACGTGAGCGTCTCGCTGCACAGAGTACACCATGGGACATGTCCCACCACCACCATTGGCGTGTGTTGCCTGGGAGCCCCCGTCCAGGGGCAGCGTTTGCTGTGGGGAAGAGGGCCAGTGCCCCCCTCCCCCCCACTTTTCATAGGTCTTATCTGCTCTCCCCCCAACTCTCCAGGATCTGATGGACTCACAGATCACAGGTATTTGCTGGCACAACTTGTTGCCCCCAATTTGTCTGGAATGACCCTGCCCCTCCCACTGCCCATGGGGGACACAGCCCCAGGTGTCCCCCAGCCACTGTGCTGCTCCCAGCTGTCCCCCCAAGTCCCGATTGCCAGGACACATTACAGAGGAAAAGGAGACGCGGCTGGGTGGGGGATCGGGGTACGTGCTGGAACTAGGGGTGCTGCCGCACCCCATTGCTTGAAGCGGTTTCCATTCTACCCACGGGTTTACAGTTTGGTTCAATGACTCTCAGCCCCCCCCCCCCCCCCCGCCCCCACCCATACAAATTGTTCCAGAATCCCTGAGGATTGGCAAGGGGATGCTGCCACCTACTGGCCAAGGACCTCCCTCACCCTGGGGCTGACTCCTGGTCTACACTACAAACGTCTGCCAGAACAACTACATCATTGGTAGGGGGGGAATCCGACACCCACCCCCCCGGGATGGGAGGGCTTCTCCCATCGCCAGAGCCACCAGGGGGCGACACTCCCCTGTCAGTGCAGGCACCGGCCTCACTCAGCGCTATGGTGGGGTCGCTGCAGTAGCTGCCGCCTGCGACTCCCTGGGCCTCGGCCCCAGCCCCACTCCAGGGGTTGTCTGATTGCGTGTCTGTGCAGCACCCAGCACAGTGGGGCCCTGGGCTCAGCTGGAGCCTGTCGGTGATGCCAGGATATAAATAACTCCCGTCCCCCTGCCCCAACTCCCCTGCAGTTACAGCAGAGTCCAGCATTTCTTCGCCCCAAGGCCATCTGATGCGTAGCGGGAGCTGCGGCCAGGCAGGAGCTCTTCTTGCAGCCAGACACAGCACCCTGCCCAGGCAAACACCAGCCCCACGCCTAGGCCAGGGGGCCCCTGTGTGTGCCACGAATTGGGGCTGGCAGCTGAGGGCCCATCCCAGAGTGACTGGTGGCTGCTGGGAGCTAAAGAGGCTCTCGTGCCCTCAGATGGGAGATGGTTACAAAAAATGCCACTTCTCTGTGTGTGGGGGGCTCTCTTCTCAGGCAGTGCTGGCAGTAGGGGGCGCTGTGCTGCAGGGAGTGAGGGGGGTGCTCTGCCTCGGAGTTTAGGGTGCAGGAGGGAGCTCTGGGCTGGGCTAAGGGGTTGGGATGCAGGGGGGCGAGGGCAACCTGAACACATAGCAACCTGCTCATCTGGCTGTCCGTTAGCTGCAACAACTGCCTGGGGTCAGTTTGGAATCCTTGAGTCTCCTCTTCTTCTGCATCCACCATCTGTAGCATTTGCTCATTGATTGCTCTTGCTGAGGAACAAACTGTAGATGATGGTTTGTGTTGAACTCTCCACCATCGGTCTCAATCCCATATCGTCTGGCTGCTGAATTCCTTTTCTTTGCGCTAGCTGGAGATGTCCTCCTTTTCCCTCATCCTATTTGGCACAAACACGGTCACTAGGTTCTGGACCCAGCAGTTTGCTGAGTGACATCTGTTGTAAAAGTGTCCATAGGATCTTTTTGCCCCTTTATCTGATTTGGCTACTGTCTTCATGTCTGGCCACTTTGGAGATAGGATCCGTTCCAAAGTTGGAACAGTAGTTCTGAGGTGTCTCCTAATTAGGAGTTGTGCTGGACTGTACCAGTAACTGCTATTTCTGTTGCTCTGTAGCTCAGAAGAGCAAGGAATGGATCTTCCTACTGCTGGATTTTCTTGGCTGTCTGTACAGCTCTCTCACCCTCTTCATTCATTTGTGAGTAATGTGGGCTGCCAGTAATACGATCAAAATCATATTTCCTTTGGAGTTATTTAAATTCTGCTGAAGTGAATGGGGGTCCGTTGTCCATCACTAGTTGTTCTGGAACACCACAGTGAACAGATCTACACCATACCACTTCAGTTTCTCCATACCACTGTGACACGTTATCTCTTTCAAATACATGGTTTCTATCTACCAGGAAAAATAGTCCATAATGACTAGATAATGATGTCCTCTGAATTCACATAAATCTGTAGCTAGTCTCTTCCAAGGTCTTTCTGGTAGAGGTGTTTGTACACTGTATGGTTCAGCATTGTCTCTTAAGTTGATTTGTACTGGATGTCCTTTCAAAAGTCCAGTATCATCCAATACGCCATCAAGTTCTTCCACCTCCCTCACTAGGTCCATCAAGGTTGCCATGCTGCAGCTGAGGAGGTTCTTGGTCTGTGATTGATCACATGCACTATGAATGCAAAGCTTTTGTCTGTGTAAGTTGTTTCTGTGGTGAACTGGCTCATGCGGTTCAGAATAACTCCAGGGTTAGTCAGGACTGTGTCAGATGACTTCAGCTCTGGAAGGGGCTGATGGTTACTGTAAGTCCCTTCTGAGATCACTATGATGATCTGCTCCTGAATCCATTTAAAGTCAATAGTCTTGGCATGAATCTTTAGTTTCACTCTCTGGGCAGGTTTTGTGTCGTCATACAAAATGGGAACTGACTGCCTAGGAAGGAGTAGCATGGAAAGAGATCTAGGGGTCAGACTGGATCACAAGCTTAATATGAGGCAACAGTGTAACCCTGTTGCAAAAAAAGCAAATATCATTGTGGGATGTATTAGCAGGAGTATTGTAAACAAGACACGAGTGTGACGTTGTTCTCCATATGTTTTATGGAAATATGCTTATGAGTGTGAATATGATGTAACTGGAATATGCTTTATGCAAAAGGTCTCTTGTAAGGTATCATAACAAAGGTTATAATCTACTGAATATAATCCTCCTATTTGTATGCATGTATCATTCTTGTGTCTGAAGCTAGAAATATGAAGTATAACTCTGAGGTCCTATTGTAATTATGCAAAGTGTGGGCCATTAATGGTGGTGTAGAATCTTGATGGCTCCCATTAGCTAAGACAATTGGTTGTAAATGGCTTGTTTACCTGCAAGCCTTCCTGTGTACATGTGGGCCAACACAGGAAGAATGGAGACTAGGGGGGTCTTACATTGACATGTGACTATGTCACATGATACTGGAATCCATCTTAATCTGGTACTTTTCCATTTAGAAGGAGGGGTGGGGACCCAGAGAGACAAAAGATTCCTGCCTTGTGCCAAAGCTATAAAAGGGGGTGGAGCAGGACAAAAGGAGCTGCCAGTCATGAGAAAACCCCTGCTTATCACCTGAGATGCTGCTGGAACTAACAAGGACTGTGCCAGGGGAAAGGGTTAGGCTCAAGCTAGGAAGGAGTCTGATATGTGAAAGAAGTTTATTGGACCATCTCTGAGGGTGAGATCTTACCTGTTATCAGTTTCTTAATTTATTAGGCTTAGCTTTGCGTGGTTTTGTTTTATTTTGTTTGGTGACTTACTTTGTTCTGTCTGTTATTACTTGAAACCACGTAAATCCTACTTTTTACACTTAATAAGATCACTTTTGTTTATTAATAAACCCAGAGTAAGTGATTAATACCTGGGGGAGCAAACAGCTGTGCGTGTCTCTCTGTCAGTGATATAGAGGGTGGACAATTCATGAATTTACCTTGTATAAGCTTTGTACAGAGTAAAATGGATTTATTTGGTGTTTGGATTCCATTGGGAACTGGGTGTCTGGGTGCTGGAGATCAGTAACCTGCTGAGCTGTTTTCCGTTAAATCTGCAGCTTTGGGGGTGTGGACCAGACCCTGGGTCTTGTTGCAGCAGGCTAGCGTGTCTGGCTCAACGAGGCAGGGTTCTGGAAGTCCCAAGCTGGCAGGGAAAACAGGCTCAGAGGTAATTTCAGCACATATGGTGACAGTCCCAAGGGGGTCTCTGTGACCGAACCCGTCACAACAAGAAATAATTCTTCTGCTCTACTCTGCATTGATTACGCCTCAACTGGAGTTTTGTGTCCAGTTCTAGGTGCCACATTTCAGGAAGGGTGTGGACAAATTGGAGAAAGTCCACAGAAGAGAAACAAAAATTATTAAAATATGACCTGTGAGTGAAGATTGAAAAAATTGGGTTTGTTTAGTCTGGAGAAGAGACGACAAAGAGGGAACATGTTAACATTTTTCAAATACATAAAAGCTTGTTACAAGGAGGAGGGAGAAGAATTATTCTTCTTAATCTCTATGGATAGGACAAGAAGCAATGGGTTTAAATTGCAGCAGGGGCAGTTTAGGTTGGACATTAGAAAAGCTTCCTAACTGTCAGGGTGGTTAAGCACTGGAATAAATTGCCTAGGGAGGCTGTGGAATCTCCATCACTGGGGATTTTTAAGTGCAGGTTAAACAAACACCTGTCAGGGATGGTCTAGATATTACTTAGTCCTGCCTTGAGTGCAGGGGACTGGACTTGATGACCTCTTGAGGTCCCTTCCAGTTCTATTATTCTGTGATTCTATGATCACACATGAAAGATCACTGAAACAATGGCTTTTGATTGTCTGTAATATAAGTCAGCTCCCTAACTGCTTTGGTGTGGCAAACAGCTACAAATGTCCATATTTTGTGCATTTATTACACCTTGTGCTTTTGGCTGGCCATGCATCATCTCCCGGGATATGAATTTTTCCACATCTTGTGCATTTAGGCTGTTAGGCTTTGGTGTATGACTGGAATTTGTCCCTGGGAGTTCTCTCCTCCTTTCCTCGGATGTCTAATGGTAATGACTTGTAGCACTCATGCTGCATATTTTAACACTTCTAAGCTAGTTTTTGATTTGCAACTTTGGCAAGTTGTTTTGCTGTCTCACCAGCTCACACTCCTTTGCTATCTGAATAGCTGTGCGTAGGGTTAAATCTGTTTTTAATTGTAGCTGTTGTGGAAGATTTTTATCTGTTAACTCCAATAACCAGTTTGTCACTGATATTTTCATATTTTGCAATTTCAAAATCACATTTTTCAGCCAATGTATGCAGAGCCCTTATAAACATCCAACATTTCCCCCTGGTCCTTGAATTCTCTGCTGAAAGCATGCTCTTCCATAAATCATAATTCTCTGATGTATAAAATATGACACTGGCAGTCCAGGTCATGCCAGAGTGTATTCAGGTCAATTCACTTGTGTATTGGTATAGATCAATGTGCTTGTTGAAGGCAGAAGAGTATGTTTAGTGTTTAGACTTCATAAAACTATTGGGACGTTACTTGCATTGTTTTCACTTCTCTGTATCCTGTTATGATGCAGCAGGAAACATTTACACTGTATGTAGCCCTGTAACTAAATAACCCAGGAAAGGAGCCTTGTGGAATGCTAATGAAGGACTTTTACAGAAAAGTGCTAATTTCAAAGCAAGTGGTCATTGTGTGTGATGACCAGAGGTCAAAGACTCTAAGTGCATTCCTCATTCACCCTCATCAGAGGAAAAGCCCACGCGGGTAGTGACCTTGACAGCTTGTTTTCTGTGAGAAGAAGCTATAAGAAGGGATCCAAGGAAAGCTCCATCATCTCTGGACTCTTTGGACTCTGACAGAGAAGCATAGCAGATACAAAGCAGAGATCCCCAGAGACAATCTGGGTACCCTGAAAAGACTTTTGGGAAACTGGCACTTTATGAAATCACGGCCACTATTTGGCATTACAAGCTGTGACTCACCGGTGCGTATCGTTCACCTGCTTTAATCTCTTAGTAACTCTCATTTTCTTTTCTTAGCTAATGAGCTGTTCGTTAGTTTACTATAGAATTGGCTGCCAGCATTGTCTGTGGTGTAAGATTTGGAGTACCAGTTGATCTGGGGGAAGTGTACCAGATATGGGCTGGCTACCTACCTTCCATCTCAGAGAGATACACAGCAGATGTGTCTTCCCTAAGGTCCAGGTACCGCTGAGGTTAGTGTGAATAAACCATGCTACACATGCGCCACCTCGTGGTTCAACAGTATAATACAGTTTAGCATTCCATGAGACCCATGCTTCCGCCCAGTCTGCCAATGACCTGCTGACCTGCAGGCTGCAGCCCCCTGGTAACCTCCCCACACAGCTCTGCCAGTGCCCCTCAATCCCGACCCGCTGCCCCCCTGCCATTTGGGGCCTGGAGCCATGGAACAGAAGGATGTGAGTTTCAGCAGAGCTGTTGGGTGACAGCTCACAGTGCCCACAGAGATGCTGCGGGAGAAGCCACCAGCAACTGGTTCAGGATGAACAAGCTCAGTTGCAGCCCAAGGCCTCCCTCCCTCTAAGCCATGGGGAGGATACAACCCCCACCCCTCTTTCCCTACTGCTCCCACCCCAAGGGGATGTGGTGAAAGTGGGAACAGTCTGTAATAGTTTGATGTCCAAAGGCCCAGTGCATATGGAACCCTTCCTGCCCCATGGCAGGGCTTCCTTGAGTGTGGAACCAACCCAGATAAGTAACAGCAAGGCGGGCCCATCCTGCTTCAGTGCAGGGATGTTCAGGGGCACGAAGGGTTTTGCAAAGTGTTCAGCGCCCATCAGTGAGACAAGATTTGCTAAGAAGCCCAGCACCCAGCAGCTCCCATTGCTCTGCAGACCAGGGCAGGCTGCAAAGCCCCTGTGTGCTCTGAGGGAAAGTAAGAATGGCCATAATGGGTCAGACTAATGGTCCAGCTAGCCCAGTATCCTGTCATCTGACAGTGGCCAGTGCCAGGTGCTTCAGAAGGAATGAACAGAACAGGGCAATTTATTGAGTGATCCATCCTCTGTCGTCCACTCCCAGCGTCTATCAGTCAGAGACTTAGGAACAGCTAGAGCATGGGGTTGCATCCCTGAGCATCTTGGTAAATAGTCATTGATGGACCTGTCCTCCAGGAACGTATCTACCTTTTTTTTGAACCCAGTTATACTTTTGGCCTTCACAACATCCTCTGGCAGAGAGTTCCACTGGTTGACGGTGCACTGGGGGAAGAAATACTCCCTTTGTTTATTTTAAACCTGCTGCCTAATAATTTCATTTGGTGACCCCTAGTTCTTGTGTTATGGGAAGAGGTAAGAAACATTTCCCTAGTCACTTCCTCCACACCAGTCATGCTATTTAAGGTTAAGATTCTGTCATGGGTATTGTTAGTAGAAGTCAGAGGCAGGTCATGGGCAATAAATAAAAATTCACGGAAGCCCGTGGCCTGTCCCTGACTTTTACTAAAAATACCCTGGGCTAACACTCAGAATGCTGCTGGGGGCTGACCTCCTGCTGCTGCTCCAGCCCCCGGACGGCCGACCCAACCCCAGATGCTGCTTCAGCCCTGGGGACACTGCTCCAGGGGCCTGGGGACCACCGCTCTGGTGGCCCGAGGGCTGACTGCCGACCGCTGCTCTGGTGGCCCCCGGGTTGATGGCTGCTCCACCCCTGCCCAGGAAGAAGTCATGGAGGTCCCGGAAAGTCACGGGATCCGTGACCTCTGTGACAGAATTGTATCCTTCATGATTTTATAGACTTCTATCATATCCCCCCTTACTCGCCTCTTTTCTAAGATACACAGTCCCAAGCCTCTTAATCTCTCCTCATGTGGAAGTTGTTCATATGGCCTGATACATGTTGTTGCCCTCCTCTTGTATCTTCGCCAATTATATCTTTTTTGAGATGGGGCCACCAGAACTGCACACAAAATTCAAGGTGATACCATGGATTTATATTGTGGAATTATAATATTTTCTGTCTCAGTATCTATCCCTTTCCTGATGGTTCCCAACATTCTGTTCCCTTTTTGACGCCGCTGCACACTGAGTGGATGTTTTCAGAGTACTTTCCATGATGACTCCAAGATTTCTTTCTTGAGTGGCAACAGCTAATTTAGACCCCTTCGTTTTATATGTATAGTTGGGATTATGCTTTCCAATGTGCATTACTTTGCATTTATGGACATTGAATTTCATCTGTCATTTCGTTACCCTGTCACCCAGTTCTGTGAAGCCCCTTAGTAACTTTTCACAGTCAGCTTTGGACTTAACTATATTGAATAATTCTGTTTTGTCTGCAAACTTTGCCACCCCACTGTTTACCTCTTTCCCCAGGTCACTGCTGAATATGTTTGTGACGTTGCATCCCCATATTCTTCATAGCTGCATGATTATGATATAATTATGGCAGCGTAGAAGGATTCTTTCTGTTCTTCTTCAACATCAAGAGTTGGTGCATATGCACTGATGAGAGTGGCAGATGACTTATTGACCAGTTGGATGCAGAGGGTCATAAGATGCTCGTTGATGCCAACGGGGAGCTCAGTCAGGTGGTTGACTGGAAGGTTTTTGACTGCAAAGCCAACACTGTGTATTCGCCTGTCTCTTGGTGGCTTTCCTTTCCGGAAGAAAGTGTAACCGCTGCTCTCTTCCCTCAAGTGGCCTTCATCGGCATGTCTTGTTTCACTGAGAACAGTGATGTTGATGTTGTACCTCAAGAGTTCTCGGGCAACAATTGCTTGTCTGCATTTGGGTCTTCCACTTTTTGAGTCATCTAGTCGGACATTCCAAGCTGCAAGAAACATTTTATTTTTTCGATTGCATTGGGAGTGAGCCCTCTGGACATGGTTCTCCAGGCAGGTATGGTGGGATAGCCTTTTCTAGCCCCTTCCCTATATGGGGTGAGCAGAGGAGTTCCTGAAAAGGCCTGCTCAGTCATGACCACTGCGGCTGAAAATGCCCCCCTATCCCAGTCCAGGGCCTGCGTGTGTGTCTCTGACTAGGGACTCCTGGTGATCACTTCACCTATCAAACTCTTCAGTCACCAAAGGACCCATGAAAAGTAAAACCTGTGAAAGAAATCATCCTCGACCTTGAGGGATCACTGACCAACTATGACATACCTATGATGTATTTTATACAGGATGTGTCTTGTCAGGTGCCGATGGAAAAGGTATGATTTGCTAAATGGGATTATCTTATTAGTGTGCATGTATCATTTTTGTACCTGAAGTTAGCAATATTGACTAGGTATCTATATTTCAAATGTGGTTACACCTGCGTAGCGCTCACTAGGCAAAAGGCTTCCAGTCCGGACAACTGGTTGTGAAGGCCCAGTTCAGGTAATGGGCCATTAGTAAAAACAGTAGGTCTTAGGAGAAGCTTATCCCCCACCTGGGGAGCCTTCCTGAGAATGCTCCAGACACCTGCTCTGACTCAGCTAGGGCAGGTGACCATGTCACCTGACACTGAACCTTATTTTGATACCTGTATTTTTCCATAAAGGGGGCTGGGAACTGTGTTTGGGACAAAGGGTTCCCGCCATAAGTTAAAGCTATATAAAGCAGGATGTGACATCATCTAAGGGCCTCACTCCCCACTCAAGAGAACTCCTGAGGCACAAAGACTGAACCAGGGGGAAGTGCTGATCCCAGGCTAAAAGGCTTTCTAGCCTCTGTATGGAAGCCTGGTGGGCTGTTTGTACCATCAGCCAGGATGAGAATTTGCTAATTCATAGCCAATCTTTCTAGTATTTTAGGCTTAATTTGTTATTTTTGTTTATTTACTAGGTAATCTGCTTTGTTCTGCTTGCTAGCACTCATAAACACTTCAAATCTATCTTTTGTAGTTCATAAACTTTTTTGATGTTTTAATCTAAACCCGTGTGCCTTTAAGTGAAGCGTCTGGGAAAAATCTCAGCTTGGTTAACACCAGCGTGTGGTGCATATTTTCCCCACATTGAGGGGAGAGCAAACATATTCGTAAGCTTACTTCATAGAGAGCCCTGTGCAGTGTAAGATGGTGTCATTCTGGGTTTATACTCCAGCAAGGGTGCAAAACAGGGTGACCAGATGTCCTGATTTTATAGGGACAGTCCCAATATTTTTTTCTTACATAGGTGCCTATTACCCTCCACCCTCTGTCCCGATTTTTCACACTTGCTGTCTCTCACCCTAGTGCAAAGTGGAGGAGCTGGGAAATTGGACCTTGTCTCCTGCCGTTTTCGATTAAGACGCTCAGGTAGCTCAGTTTGGGTGTGTGGCGCCACCTGCTGTCATGTTGGGTGATAACAGGGCCTGAAGGGGCTGTGAGTCACTAACAAAGCAGTTTAGGAAAGGTGAGTCCAGCTGGGAGGTTAGAGGGGCGCAGCAGTTCCCACAGCTCCCAGACTGCACCCTGGGGGGTGACAGCCTGTCACAACATTGAACAGTACTGGGCCCAGTGCAGATCCTTGGGGGACCCCACTATTTATGCTATTTATCACTGTGAAAACTGACAGTTTATTCCTACCCTTTGTTTCCTGTCTTTTAACCAGTTAATGACCCATGAGAGCACCTTGCCTCTTATCCAATAATTGCTTACTTTGCTTAAGAGCCTTTGGTGAGGGACCTTGTCAAAGGTTTTCTGAAGGTCCAAGTTCACTATGTCCATTGGATCACCCTTGGCCACATGTTTGTTGACACCCTCAAAGAATTCTAATAGATTGGTGAGGCATGATTTTCCTTTACAAAAGCCGTGTTGACTCATCCCCAACTTATTGTGTTCATCTATATGTCCAATAATTCTGTTCTTCACTGTAGTTTCAACCAATTTGCCTGGTACTGAAGTTAGGCTCATCGGCTTGTAATTGCCAGGATCGTCTCAGGAGCCCTTTTTTAAAAATTGGTGCTAGCTCTCCTCCAGTCATCTGGTACAGACGCTGATTTAAATGACAGGTTGCAAACCACAGTTAGTAGTTCTGCAATTTCATATTTGAGTTCCTTCAGAATTCTTGGGTGAATGCCATCTGGTCCTGGTGACTTATTACTGCTTAATTTATGAGTTTCTTCCAAAATCTCCTCTATTGACACCTCAATCTGGGACAGTTCTTCAGATCTGTCACCTAAAATGAATGACTCAGGTGTGGGAATCTCCCTCACATCCTTTGCAGTGACGATTGATGCAAAGGATTCATTTAGCTTCTCCTCAATGGCCTCGTCTTCCTTGAGTGCTCCTTTAGCACCTCAGTTGTCAAGTGGCACTGCTGAGTGTGCTTTAAAAAATTTCAGTGTTAGTTTGTGTCTTTTGCTAGTTGCTCTTCAAATTCTTTTTTTGGCCTCCCTAATTATACTTTTATGCTTGACTTGCCGGAAGTTGTTCCTTTCTATTTTCCTCAGTAGGATTTTACTTTTAATTTTTAAAGAATGTCCTTTTGTCTCTAACTCTTTAGTTTAGCCATGGTAAGAACATAAGAACGGCCATACAGGGTCAGACCAAAGGTCCATCTAGACCAGTATCCTGTCTTTGAACAGTGGCCAATGCCAAGTGCCCCAGAGGGAATGAACAGAACAGGTAATCATCAAATGATCCATCCCCTGTTGCCCATTCCCAGCTTCTGGCAAACAAAGGCTAGGGACACTATCCCTGCCCATCCTGGGTAATAGCTGCTGATGGACCTGTCCTCCATGAACTTATCTAGTTCTTTTTTTGAACCTTGTTATAGTCTTGGCCTTCACAATATCCTTCGGCAAGGAGTTCCACAGGTTGACTGTGTGTTGTGTGAAAAAATACTTCCTTTTGTTTGTTTTAAACCTGCTGCCTATTAATTTCATTTGGTGTCTCCTAGTTATTGCGTTATGGGAAGGAGTAAATAACACTTCCTTATCTACTTTCTCTACACCAGTCATGATTTTATAGACCTCTATCATATCTCCCCTTAGTCGTCTCTTTTTCAAGCTGAAAAGTCCCAGTTTTATTAATCTCTCCTCATAGGTTCCATACCCCTAATCACTTTTTTTGCCCTTTTCTGAACCTTTTCTAATTCAAATATATCTTTTTTGAGAGGGGGTGACCACATCTGCACGCAGTGTTCAAGATGTGGGTGTACCACGTGTCTCGGACTCACAGGTCGTGCCCATTCTTGGCCGTGTACAGTCCCTGGGGGGAACCACCTTCAGTGTGACAGCCCTTCTCTAGCATCCACTGTCTCTTGGGGGTTAAGCCTCTCCACCTCCTGGAGCCGCACCTCTCAGAGCCTTCCCATGCCTATCTCTTGCCATGGGCCCCCTCAGGGAGTCCACTCACTCTGGACCCCCAGACCTCCACTCCCAGAGGGAATAATGCCCCCTGGTCTCTAGACCGAAGTGACTCTCAGCCAGCATAAAACAGGAGGGTTTATTGAGCGTCTGAACACAACATAGGAAACTCTCAGGGCCTCAGGCCTGGCCTCCCTCAGCACAGCACATCCAAGTCTCCCCTGCATCGAGCTGGGCTCTGCCTGCTCCCCCTCTCCAGTCCCAAGCACCCCTTCTTCCCTGCTGGGCATCCGATATCACTGGCCCCAAGTCCCGCCTCTGTCCATTGTCTTCTATCCAAGTAAACAGGGTCATAAACAAAGTCACCTGGGTCTCCTCTTCTCTCCTCTCTTCTGTCCTCTGGCCCCCTTCTGGCTGGAACCAGCTGGTCAGGTCACCAGGGTCCTCTCTTTGTAGCCCATTGTCCTCCCACTGACCAGAACCGTCTCTGACTCTTGATGACTCCTGAGCTGGGCCACCAGGTCACCAGTCACTGGGGTATTCATTCTCCAGACCATTGGCCAGGGTCCCAAGTTCCGTCACGGTCCCCAGTAACAACAAATTTCCTCTCCCATCACCTCGTTAAACCAGTAACACCCAGGGAAACTGAGTTCCACCACCCCTGCATGCAAACCATTGGAAAAAAAACAAGGAAAAACCAAGAAACACCCCCACTTCATCACACCATGGATTTATATAGAGGCAATATGGTATTTTCTGTCTTATTAAATGGCAAGATTGTTTTGGTCCTCATGCTATTTTGTTTTTTATTTGGGGTATACATATAGTCTGAGCCTCTTTTATGATGTTTCTAAAAAGTTTCAATGCCGCTTGCCGGCATTTCACGCTTATGAATGTTCCTTTTAATTTCCATTTAACTATCCTTCTCTGTGTTGTGTAGTTCCCTTTTTTGAAGTGAAATGTTCCTGGGGTGGATTTCTTTGGTGTTTTTTCTCCCTACCAGGATGTTAAATTTAATTACACTGTGATCACTGTTCCTAAGCGGTTCAGCTATATTCACTTCTTGGGCCAGATCCTGTGCTTCATTTAGAAGTAAATCAAGAACTGCCTCTCCCCTCGTGGGTGCCAGGACTAGCTGCTCCAAGAAGCCGTCACTAATGGTGTCTAGAAATTGTATCTCTGCATCATGCTCCGAGATGGCATGTTCCCAGTCAATACAGAATCGCTGAAATCCCCCGTTATTATTAGTTCTTTTGTTTTTGTAGCCTGTCTAATTTCCCTGAGCATTTCACAGTCACTATCACCATCCTGATCAGGTGGTCAGTCGTATATTCCGACTGCTATACTCTTATTATTCAAGGCTGGAATTTCTATCCACCAGGGCTGGAGCACCCATGGAAAAAAATTTGTGGGTGCTTAACACCCACCAGCAGCCAATTCTCCCCCACCCCCACCCAGCAGCTCCCAGCCACCAGCAGCCCTGTGGATCAACTCCTCCCCGTCTCTCCCAGTGCTTCCTGTGTGCTACCATCAGCTGTTCTGCAGCGTGCAGGAGGCGCTGGGGAGGGGGAGGAGTGGGGACGGGGCATGCTTGGGGGAGAGGGTGGACACTGGGTGGGAAAGGTGGGGCAGGGGGGGCAGGGCCTGGGGCAGAACAGGGGTGAGAAGAGGTGGGGCAGGGGTGGGGGCTTGGGGAAAATGTGGAGTGTGGCCACGGCCTGGGGCGGAGCTGGGGTTGAGCACCTCTGGGGTCCCGAAGGAAGCTGGCGCCTGTGCTATCCACAGAGATGCGATAGCACTGTTTGAGTTATTTCAGATTTTTAAAGGGCTGTCTCTGTCCGAGTCGTGTGCTCCTCCACAGCTGTCGGCTTTCCCAAGCCGTTGTTTAAAAACTCCGCCGCGACCTTTTTAATTTTCCATGCCAGCCACCTCGTTCTGTTTTGGTTTAGGTGGAACCCGTCCTTCCTGTGTAGGCTCCTCCTTTCCCAAAAGGTTCCCCAGTTCCTAATAAATTTAAATCCCTCCTCCAAACGCCGTCTCTCATCCGTGCGGTGAGACCCTGCAGTTCTGCCTAGCTGGTCCTGCACATGGACTTGGATGCATTTAAGAGGAAGTCTTGGACTGTAATCTATGAGCAGCCTAAATTTGGCCTCCATAACCTCTCTCCTTCCTTTCTCTGGGTCACTGGTACCTACATGTCCATCCGCTCCTCCCCAGCACTGCCCATAAATCTAGCTAGATGTCTCAAGAGGCCCTTAACCTTCACAACCAGCAGGCAATTCACCAGGCTGTTCTCGTGGTCATCACAAACCTAGCTACCTTTATTTCTAATAATCGATTCCTCCATCGCTATGACCGGTCTCTTCCTCATAACCAGGATCCCCTCCCCTGGAGGGGTGTCCTCAGTGCAAGAGGATCCCATGACATCTGCTGGAAGGAGGGTCCCAATTATGGACTCGTTTCTCTGCACTCCAGCTGAATGTTCTCCTTCCCTGAGACTTTCATCCTCTTTAACAGCACAGAGCACAGGCGCCGACTCTGTCCTTTCTCGGGGGTGCTCGACCCCCCACTCTGCCCCAGGCTGTGCTCCCACTCCACCCTTCCCCCCGCCCCACCTTTTCATGCCCCTGCCCCACCTCTTCCCAGCCCTTACCCTGAGCACGCCCTGCCCTCGCTCCTCCCTCTCCCACCCAGCGCCTCCTGAGCACCTCTAAACAGCTGATCTTCAGCGGGTGGGAGGCGCTGGGAAAGAAGGGGGGGGCGCTGATTGGCGGGACCAGCTGGTGAGCAGGAGGTGCTGGGGGGAAAAGGAGGAGCTGCTTGTGGGCTGCTGGTGGGTGCTTTTTTCCCCTTGGGTGCTCCAGCCCCTGAACACCCCCGGAGTCGGCGCCTGCGGCACAGAGGCTGTCAGATGGGGGGGTGGGACCATTCTACGGTGCCCGGAAACTTTGGTCTCTGTACCTTTCTGTCGCTTTTAACTCCTCCACTTCAGCCACTCTGGTCCCAAGAGCTCATACTTGGTCTGTGAGCACCAGGAGCTGCTTGCTCCGAGCGCGCACACACACCAGCTGCACTTCTGGCTCCATTCTTTATATTTGTGCAAGGTTGATTTGTTGGCGTGTGTGTGAGTGTGTGTGCGTGCACACGTGTGCAGGGGGGTATTACTGGCCTAAATTTAGGCATAGGCAGTGCGTAATGGAGGCTGGGGGAGATTAAGCCTCCCCAAACCTCGTGTCACCAGGGGGGCAGTGGTGAATTTGGAGCCCCCAGAAAAATCTCCCCCCACCACGTCCTTGGGGCTGGAGGAGATCTTGCTCCCTGCTGTGGCCCCGGACCTGTGGCGGGAGCACAGAGCTTTTCTGGTCTCAGGGGCTGCAGGGAGGGGGGGAGGGAGAAGTGGGGGCTCATCTCCCCAAGGGGAAGCTTCCCCTCCCATCCATGTGTTAAGAGAACGTTCATTAGGTGTATCCCGCTCTCAGACTCTGTCTCTGAGCTCCCTCACCAGCCTCCCCTGATCGCTAGCCCCTCTGGTCGCTTAGGAGGTGGCTTCTCAAATCCTCTTCTCCCTGAGTTCGCAACAGCCCCCTCTCCCCTGCCGGCCAAGGGATCCCACAGGGATGAGGGCTCACAGGATGGCTGGTTCCAGCCTCCTTCGAACCCTCGGTCTTGCCTAGCCAGAGTGATGGGGGCTCTGGTGGGAGACTGTGACTCTCACCATATTCTCTGCCAGCGGGTTGTTCCACACCCGCGCCATTGGGTGAGTAGGGCTGCAGGCATGGGCTGCTGCTAGGCTTGTGTTTGTCGAACATGCTGGGCAGTGTCTAGAGCAGAGCGGAGGACTCCGTTCTGGGGCATGCGTGTGGGTGACGGTTCTCGGGGTGCCCAGGACTGGGCGTCGCCTTGGTACCCCACCTGCCTCCCGCGAGAGGCAGACTAGCTTGTGCTTAGCTGGGTGGCAACTCCGGGCCCCCGCCAGCCACTGAACAAGCTCTGCCAGGGCTCACTTTGCCTTGCATGTCAGCGGTGTGCCCCTGAGTCCCTCTGAAGTGTTGCCCTGTGGCCTCCAGCCCCTGACATTGAGCGCACCCAGAAATATCAGCTCTGCTGGCCCCAGAGCCCAGCGCACACGCAGGACTCAGCGGGACCAGCACTTTGCTTCACACCGCAGCCCAGAGCTGGATTTATAGGGAAAGGAGGGATCCATTCATTAGCCACTAGGCAAGTGATCATGAGCGAAGACAGTGGAGGCAAATGGTGACGTATAACACAAAAGCACCGCATGCTTCCTAGAGGCTGCGCACAGCTAGCAGGCTAACCTCCCGTCGAGAGACTTTTCTCTCGCCTGCAAAGTCCTCTGCCGCGTTTCCTGGCTGAGATCCCCTTTGGATGAATGCAAACGCACTGCCTGTCTACTTCCTAGGTGCAGGGGGAGGTGGGCCCTTCTTTGCCTCCTACACGCCCCCGCCCCCCAAGGTCTGTGCTCAGAGCTAGGATACCCACCTGCCAGAGCCCAAGGAATTTTTGCTCCCGAGGCAAGGGCCAGCTCCAAGCTCTTCGACGGTGAGTTCCTGAGTCCCTGTCAGAGGGAAGGACCCACCGCCGAATTCCCACCAAAGAATGAATGAAGTGGCGGTGGCAACTGTGATGGAGTAGGGGCTGTCTGTGTGGGGGATGGGAGAGCAGGGGATGTCTTTAGGTGAGGGACAGGATCTTTAAGCCTGTAACCTGAGCCAGGCAGGGGGAGGGGGTTCAGCACCTTTGCCCAGGAAGCTGGATAAAGGAATCTGCCGGCGGGAGGAGGGGCAGGTCAGTTTGGGTTTTGGGGCTGTGAGGGTGGAATTCAGGATATCCTAGCTAGGATCCAAGCACCCTGAAAGCCCAGAAGGACTGGATGGAGGAGTCCTGACTGTGCCTGCAAGCTCTGCTGTAACCTGTGTTCCTGTTGTCCAATAAACCTTCTGTTTTACTGGCTGGATAAAAGTCACTGTGGGGTCTAGGAAGAGGGGTGCAGGGCCGGACTCCCCCAGACTCCGTGACAGCAACTCAGCACCAAGTCCTTCCCTCTGAAAGGGACTCAGGGACCCGCCGCCGAATAAGCGGCGGCGGTAGAGCTGCCACTGAAGCGCCGCCCATCGTGGTAGAGCTGCACCCCTCCACTTTGCGCCCCTCCACCTTGCCCCTCCACTTTGTGCCTCACTCACCTCGCCCTTGTTACAGCACTGCCACCTGGGGCATGTGTTTTCCTATGTGCTGCGTCCCTCTTGACGTCACAGCTTTGCGGACATCGTGTGTAAACGGGCCTCCATTGTGTTAGCGTCCAGTGGTTCATTTACCTCCCGACAGAGAGCAAGGGGAATAAATTGACGGAAAGCCTGGTTTCCTACATCTGCTAGTGACTCAGACGTTGATACAGGGTCTAAGAACGGATTTGTCGCATACACCCACAACTCCGTACGCAGAGTACGTACATTTCACTGCTACATTAATGACCCATGTGATCCCAGCTTTCACTGATGACCTCCCATGCTATCCTTTGGTGAAGCAGAATGTACAGATCAGGCAGGAGATTGCTGCAGGGCCCCCTTTCCCCCCACCCCAGCCGCTGTGAACAAGGGCGGCCACTTGAGCAGGGCTTGCTGCTCAGTAGCGTAAACCTGCCCTGTCTGTGTTCACTTGCCATAGATCCCTTCCTGCTCTGCGCCTGCTTATCCCCTCTTCAGCCGGGCCCCTGAGAGAGACAAGGAATGAGACATATCCCTCCAAACATACCTAGCGGCTTCCATTTGGGCATCTCCAGGAGACTTACTGCCCTGTCCCAGGGTCACCCTGACGTGGACATTCATCACGACCCAATCAGGAGACGCTGAAAGTTAATGGGTAGATTGTTAAGTAGGCTACGCTCTGGGTATTCCCAGAGTCTCTTTCCCAACTTCATTCTGGAATATCTCCAATGGCTCGGCACTGTACATCACGGAGGATGCTACGGCAAAGGCTGGGGGTTTCCATGCACGAGGAGCAAGCCCACACCCTCCATCTGGCTGCCTTAGTTCAGAGCAACACAGCGAAGGGAAGAAATGTAAAGGCTACGCCAGAGTTAAGGGAAGTTTTCATGAAAAAAGCATCTTTTCCCCAGGTCTAGACAAGGCCCTGGGAGAGCAAAGAGTGGTGTGTCAGGACAGGTGGAGTGGGGTGCTGGGGAACTGAAGAACAGATGCTCAGAATCTGGCCCAGGCCAACTTGTGTTGATTTATGTTGGGCTTTTATGACTGGGGGGATTGATAGCAACCACTGTCTTTAGGCTGCCCAGCACTTTCCAGCATAAAAGAGTCATGTGAACTTTTTCTGAAACACTCCAACAGCTCCATGATTTGGAGAAGGTCGTTCCGATTCAGCAGGGGGAAGCCCTCAGGCCAGGGAAGTGCCTTTTCTTTGCCCCTTTAAAGGCTGTAAGGGGATTTGCTGAGATATAAACTCAGAAAACATCTCCATGTCTTTCCCTGTGTCCATGTGACTTGGGAAAGGGTTGGTCACCTGCCAACACAAGAACTAACACAAACCTTCTGAAGTACAAAGTTTGTGCTGGCGTCAGGAGCACACACTGCCCTGAGACCCCTGGCTGTGTTCCCTCCCACCACCCCCTGGAACAAGTACATAGCTCCCTGCAGCCCATCCCCTGCTGCCAGGGGCCCCACTTGGAGCAGGAACTCCCCCAGCTCTTGTGGGGGCAGAGAGAGTCCGGGCCCCGTCAATGACCCGGGGACCCAGTAGACTCATTGACTCATAGACTTTAAGGTCAGAGGGGACCATTATGATCATCTAGTCTGACCTCCTGCACACTGCAGGCCACAGAATCTCACCCACCCTCTCCTGTAACAAACGCCTAACCTATGTCTGAGTTATTGAAGTCCTCAAATCGTGGCTTGAAGACCTCAAGGTGCAGAGAATCCTCCAGCAAGTGACCCATGCTCCACGCTGCAGAGGAAGGCAAAAAACCTCCAGGGCTTCTGCCAATCTGCCCTGGAGGAAAATACCTTCCCAACCCCAAATATGGCGACCAGTTAAATCTTGAGCATGTGGGCAAGACTCACCAGCCAGTACATAGACCAAATGCTCCAGCATCTCTCTGGCTGATGTAGCTCAGCCGGCACCAGGCTGTGTGGTAGGGTGCAGGCAGCCCCGGTTTCAATATTTCCTGATGGGGGTTGACAGGTGCACGTAATACAAATGGTTTTTAAAAGCCCTAGTCAACTACAAAACCAACAACACCCCCCTCCCGCACCCCATTTTAAACAACAGCGAGTTAGGTTGCAAAGTCAAGCACTCAAAAGTTAGGAGGTGGCAGATTTACCATGGCCTTCACAACCTTCATTCGGTCTCCTTGTGCTACGTAGTCTGAGGCCATCGCTAACGACAGGCTCGCAGACTCTGTTTCCCTAGGCTCCCTGGCTCGTTCTGCACGCAGGATGGAGGCTGTGACATTCCCCGGGGTCCAATCTGGACGTCTGAACAGCTGTGTCCTCTCAATGCTCCAACCTGGGTGCCTGTCACATTGCTTTGCCGTGAGCACAACCGCTCCTTTTAAGACGTCTCAATTTTGCCCTGTACACTTCAGGGATAAGTTGGTTACTTTGCAAACCAGTTTTCTTCAATTCAGAATGCTGCAAAGCTTCCTGAATCAGCATTTCATGAAATACAGGCTGAGCTTATAAAATAATGGGGTCTAAATTATTTGTTATCACTCAAGAAAAAGATCTTGAAGCCAGTGTGAAGAGTTCTCTGAAAACATCCACTCAATGTGCAGCGGCAGTCAAAAAATCTAACAGCGTGTTGGGAATCATTAAGAAAGGGATAGATAATAAGATCAAAAATATCATCTTGCCTCTATATAAATCCATGGTACGCCCACGTCTTGAATACTATGTGCAGATGTGGTCACCCCGCTCTCAAAAAAGTTCTATTGGAATTGGAAAAGATTCAGAAAAGGGCAACAAAAATTAGGGGTATGGAATGGTTGCCATATGAGGAAAGATTAATAAAACTGGGATTTTTCAGCTTGGAAAAGGGAAGACTAAGGGCTGATATAATCAAGGTCTATAAACTCATGACTGCTGTGGAGAAAGTAAATAAGGAAGTATTATTTACTTCTTCTCATAATACAAGAACTAGGAGCCACCAAATAAAATTAATAGGCAGTAAGTTTAAACCAAACAAAAGGAAGTACTTTTTTCACATAATGCACAGTCAACCTGTGGAACTCCTTGCCAGAGGATGTTGTGAAGGCCAAGACTATAACAGGGTTCAAAAAAGAACTTGGTAAACACTCGTGGGGCCACTGACAGGCCAAATGGGAGAACTGTGAATTGGTAGTGCATGTGGTTCAAAATGAACCTGAGGAAACAGTGGCCTTGTAGCATCCCTATGTGAAAGTAGGCGTCTCTCGAGTCAGCATACCAGTCCCCTAGATCCAGGGAGAGGATAATGGAAGCCAGGGAGACCATGTAGAACTTTAGTTTCCTGAGATAGTTTTGAGCTGGTGCTGGTCTAGAACAGGTCTGAGACCACCCTTGGCTTTCGGGATTAGGAAATAACAGGAGCGAAACCTTTCCCCCCCTGAGATTCTGTGGAACCTCTTCCACGGCTCCCCACACACACACCCCGAAGGAGCAACTGACCCTCCTGGCCAGAAGTTGCTTGTTAGAGGGGTCCTGAAGAAGGACAGGGGAGAGGGTGGGAAGGAGGGGTAGAACTGGACTGTAGTGACACTGGACCATACCTGGCTGAAGTGGGACAAGTGGTCCATAAACAAAGGGAGAAATAGGATACAGAAACTCTGAAACTGGTACAACGTTTGTGAGTGTCCCGTCAAAATGCCTGCACGTCCGGATGGGCTGGAGGGGTGAAGAACAAGGAGGTTTGCTGTGGTCTGAAGTGCTTCCCCGAAGTCGCTGGGGTACACAAACCCTGGGACCTAAGGGTCGCCATGGAGCTTTGCAGCCATCTGGCCGGGGGTACAGGCTCTGGAGTGGGGCTGAGGAGGAGGAGTTTAGGGTGCAGGAGGGAGCTCCAACCTGTGAGTTTGGGTGCAGGAGAGGGCTCAGGGCTGGGGCAGGGGGTTGGGGTGCAGGAGGGGGTGAGGGGATGCAGGTGCACTTACCTTAGGTGGCTCCCGGAAGCCAATGGGTGCTGCGGGGGTGGCGCTCGGGGTTAGTGCGCAGAGATCCCCTGGCCACCCCTGCACCTAGGGGGATGGATATGCCGGCTGCTTCCAGGAGCTGCATAGAGCCATGGACGGCAAGGAGCCTGCCTTAGCCCTACTGCTCCACCGACTGGACTTTTAACGGCCTGGTCAGTGGTGCCGACCAGAGCCACCAGGGTCACTTTTCGACCGGGCATTCAAGTCGCAAACTGGACACTTGGCAACCCTAGTCAAGAGGTGAGACGGGAGTGGGGAAGAGGTGGGGGATGGGAGCAGCACTCTAGAGGGGAGCATGTCCATGGGGGTGGGGGGAGACAGGGACCCAGAGTCAGGGGACAGGGGATGGGGAGGAGGCAAATGCAGATTCTGGAAGGGGGGGTAATTCCTAGCCCAGAAAGGGAGTGGTGGGGGGAGAATGAACGTCTGAGCTCAGGAAAATAGAACCTACCCAAATGGCTTCACGGGCCCGTGCACCAGCTATGGACCTTCTGATGGTCTGTCCCCAGCCCCACTCTTCACCCTCCTGACCCCCGCTCCCTGCTCACCCCCCCCACTCCCCATCTTACCAGCCCTGCTGCTCCCCCAACCCCACTCTTCACCTTCCTGACCCCCCCACTCTGCTCCCTGCTCACCCCCTCTTCTCCACATCCTACCAGCTCTGCTGCTCCCCCAACCCCACTCTTAACCTTCCTGACCCCCCCAGCTGCCTGCTCACCCCCTCCACTCTACATCCTTCCAGCCTTGCTGCTCCCCCCAACCCCACGCTTCACCCGCCTGACCCCCTGCTCATCCGCTGTGATGTTCCCCTGGTGTTATCTGGGTCAGTTATATGCTAGGCTACTCCAATCTTTGACTCTGGGAGCCAGCCTGACCCTGCTCTGCTGTGAGAACCCCCACTCCGGGGCTGTTCACACACAGCCTCTGGCATGTAAGCTGCTCCCGGCTACTTGCAAGTGAATATCTCCAGCCCCAGACACAACCCTGGGAACCTCCATCATGCACTATCCAGTTATGCCCGCTGGACGCTGTAAGCTTATATAAGTTTGTCAATTTAACAAAGAAATTGATATGTACCAGGCTTGTTATCCCCAGGGGAATCTCTGACACACTTCAAACCAAACACGCTGCTTCAGGTAGAATAAACAGTCAGATTTATTAACAATAAAGATAGATTTAAAGTGATTATAAGTCAAAGCATAACAAGTCAGAGAGGTTACCGAAAGAAAATAAGCACACAGTGTAAACTCTCAGCCCTATTAAACTACACGAAGCAGTTTTTCTCACCCCACTGGATATTGGGCCCCTGCTCTATACTGCCCCACAGGCAGGCCCCTGCGTAGTGAGCCCAGGGATCCAGGGGCTAGGCCATTAGTTGGGAGACAATCCACATGGATGGCTCCAGACTGCAGCCTTGATCACTTCTCTGCATGGTCTTCCACCAGTGAATGAGCCCCGTTTGTGGGCAGGGCCCTGCTGGATGCAGCGCCCCAGGTTGCTTTGGGAAGCCAGGTCTGTGCAGTCACAGACAAGCCCAGACAATCGATCTAGCCCCTTCCCGCCACGTCCCCTTTCCTGGGGCATTTCCCAGGCCCCCAAAGGGGAAGGGTCAGGCCCGGCTAAGCCCAGGCAGCACCAGGAGGGTAGCTGGGCAGCTGCATCTCATCAGCCAGACCTGAGGCCTCTGTCGCTGGGGCCAGATTGAGGCAGGTGCCCAGCACCAGGCCCCTGGCCAGGCAGCATCTCCGGCTGGGCTGGCACCTCCAGGGGACTGGCCTGAGCAACCAGCCCCCGTAAGCCAGCTCTGGCCAAGGCTTCCCCCGGGTCCCTGACCCAAAGATCTCAGTGCTCCGCTCCCCCGCCTTGCAGCTGTCCCCAGTGGGGGGCGGGGGGGAGACCCCCTGAGGAGACCCCCTTGTCTCATTCGTACTCTGAATTCAGCTCTCGCCTCCCCCTGGGCCTCGTTGTTTCTCCAACCCTCTTGCAACTGCAGCACTCTGATGAGAGGCCCCTGGGCTGCCCAGCTGGCAGCATGAGGGACAATCCGCTGGGAGCCAGAAGGTGCAGCCAGCGGGACACGACTGGGGCAGAGTCGGCACTGGGTGCAAGAGGCCAGGAGTGGGGGCAGGGGGTCTGTCTGTGCGGGGGCAGCTCACCATGGGCATTACAACAACCCTCCCAGGCCTCACAGCACAGCTGCCGCAGGCAGGTCACACACACTGATCACCACTGCTACCCACATCCCCACCAGAGGGCGCCAGTTCACGGTTTGGGATGTGGTGGTCGGGGGGGGCACTTTAACCGGGATTCCAGGGGCTACTTAGGCACCTGTAAACTCTGGATTTTTTCATAGGCATAGTCTGACTTTGGTATTTGGGCAGGTGGGGCCCCGTGGGGCCCAGGCCAGCACTGCGTGGCAGGGCCCAGAGAAGGAGAGCACCATCTCCACCCAGGTTACCCAGCCTGGGTACACAATGGCCAAAGGGGGGGAGGATACACCCCCAACATCAGCTGATCAGGAGGGAGGCTCCCAGTCCCGAGCAATGTGGCCAGTGGTGGTGGGAGTGTTGGGGCAGGGGCAGCATGTCCCTCCTGCTGCAAATTTCACCCAAATGTGGTATGAAACTCGGGGTAGGGGGGAGCATAGATGCACCCCTGCCCTCCCTAAATCGTGTCCAGGTTCCCTGTAGGGATCAGTATTAGCCTCATTTCACAGATGGGGAAACTGAGGTAAAAAGAAGGGAAGTGACTTGCTCAAGTGAGTCAGTGCTAGAGCCAGGCCTAGAACCCAGGCGTCCTAGCCCCCCACCTCTAACTCGAACCCATTAGACCCCACTACCCTCCCCAAGCTAGGGAGAGAACCCAGGTGTCCTGGCTCCCCTGCTCCCATCACATTGCCAGGCTGCCTCCCTGAGAACCTCTGCCAGGATCAGGGGTGGCTCTAGGGACCTTGCGGCACCGGCAGAGCGACCCCCCAGCATGCCGCCCCAAGCACGCGCTTGGCCAGGATGTAGCTATTTTGTGCTGGCTTTAACATGAGCCGGGGAACCCGATGGGCAGGGCAGTGTGTGCAAAGAGCCACACGGTGGCGACCATGCCCCACATTTCCATCCCCGCTGCAGCCTCAGCCGCCGGCATAGGCTGGGGAAGGGGCCACCGGAGCCAGGTTCAGTGCCAGCTGGGCAGGGACCCTGGCACAGACCCTGCACTCCCTGTGTCTGACCGTCATGGAGCCAGGCCACCAGAGCCCGTGTCACGGAGTGGGGGAGTCAGGGCCTTGCACCCCTCTTCCTGCGACTCACCGTGACTTTCAGCCAGCCAGTAACACAGACGGTTTATTAGACGACGGGAAAGCAGTCTCAAGCAGGGCTTGTAGGTGCACCGCTACCCCATTGTAACAGCACCCGATATAACACAAATTTGGATATAACGCGGTAAAGCAGCGCTCCGGGGGGGCTGTGCACTCCGGCGGATCAACGCAAGTTCAATATAACATAGTTTCACCTATAACGTGGTAAGATTTTTTGGCTCCCAAGGACAGCGTTATATTGAGGTAGACGTGTACAACTAGAACTCCTCAGTCAAGTCCTTCGGGGCGGGGGGTTAGAGAGCTTAGACCCCAGCTTTGGGGGCCCCTGCGTTTCACCACCCACCCCAAAACGGAAAGCCAACCCCCCTCTAGGCATCTCTCTCCCCCTTCCCCCAGCTCCTCCCCTCTCTTTGTCCAGTTTCCTGGGCAAAGGTGTCACCTGGCACCACCCCCCTCCTGGCTCAAGTTATAAGCTCAGGTAACACGCAAGTAAAATCATCCCCCGCTCTCCCATCCCCAATGCAGACAGTCCCAGTAAAACTAGACAATCCGCCCCGCTCCAGACTGTGTCACACTGCAACCCCCACCCCACAATCACTCAGCTGCACCTTTCAGCACCTGTTACCCGTCACCCCCATCACACACATCCCAGGGCCCCTGTTACCCATCACACCCACCGCACATCCACCCCAGGGCCCCCGTTACCCATCCTGCCCACTGCACATCCCCCCAGGGCTCCCGTTACCCATTCTGCCCACTGCACATTGCCCCAGGGCCCCCGTTACCCATCCTGCCCACTGCACATCCCCCCAGGGCTCCCGTTACCCATCCTGCCCACTGCACATTGCCCCAGGGCCCCCGTTACCCATCCTGCCCACTGCACATCCACCCCAGGACCCCCGTTACCCATCCTGCCCACTGCACATCCCCCCAGGGCCCCCATTACCCATCCTGCCCACTGCACATCCCCCTAGGGCCCCCGTTACCCATCACACCCACCACACCCACCCCAGGACCCCTGTTACCCATCACACCCACCACACCCACCCCAGGGCCCCCGTTACCCACCACGCCCACCGCACACACACCCCGGGGCCTCTGTTGCCCATTGTGACGAAGGTGGGGGAGTTCTTGTTTTTTCCAGTGGTTTGCATGCAGAGAGGGTGGGACTCAGTTTCCCTGGGTGTTACTGGTTTAACGAGGTGCTGGGAGAGGGTGTTTGTTGCTACAGAGGAGCAGCGACGGAACTTGTGACCCTGGCCAATGGCTAGGGGAATGGAGACCCCAGCAACTGGTGACCTGGTGACCGGAGGCCCAGCTCAGGAGTCACCAGGAGTCACAGTCGGTTCTGGCCAGTGTGAGGACAATGGGCTGCAGGGACAGGACCCCAGTGACCTGACCAGCCGGTTATGGCCAGAGGGGGCCAGAGGACAGAAGAGAGAAGAGGAAGCCCAGGCAAGCCTGTTTACCTGGATAGAAGACAACAGACAGAGGCAGGACTTGGGGCTGGGGATATGGGATACCCAGCTGGGAAGCAGGGGGGGCTCTGGGCTGGAGAAAGGGAGCAGGCAGAGCCCACCTGGATGCAGGGGAGACTTGAATGTCCCCAAGAGGGAGTGGACCCCCGAGAAGGGTTGTTGCACTGAAGGGGGTTCCCCCCAGGGATCGCATGGGGCCAAGAGTGGGCACGACCTGGGAGTCTGTGATGCTCATCACCCCTACCGTGCACCCCGCCCTGGGCACTTGTTACCCTTCACGCCCACTGCACACACACCCCAGGGCCCGCTACCCATCACGTCCAGTGCACCATCCAGTACCCTCTTACCCCCTGCAGCCCCCCACCCTCCCGGGCCCCTGTTACCAATTACACCCACCACATCCCCACAGAGCCCCTGTTACCTGTCATGCCCATTGCACCATCCCTGGGCCCGTTACACATCATGCCCACCACACTCACGCCAAGGCCCCTGTTACCCGTTATGCCCACCGCATCCCCCCCGGGCCCCTGTTACCCATCACACCCACCACACCCACCCCAGGGCCCCTGTTACCCATCACACCCACCACACATCCCCCCCGGGCCCCTGTTACCCATCATACCCACCACACCCACCCCAGGGCCCCTGTTACCCATCACACCCACCACACATCCCCCCAGGGCCCCTGTTACCCATCACGCCCACCACACTCACCCTCCAGCGATGGGGATTCCATAACCACCTGGAAAACCTGTTTCCAAGCGCAGCTCCTCCTAGGGATAGGGAGTTTTTCCTAATATCTAACCTAAACCTCCCTGTTATGCTGTTTGGAGCAGCTTGTGCCCGTGACTGCCAGCCCCAGGGCAGACTCGTACAAACCAGGGCACAAGCCCTGGACTGGCCGTGTGTTCTACACTTAGATTTCACCAACCATAGGTGCCGACTCCGTGGGTGCTCCAGGGCTGGAGCACCCACGGGAAAAAATTGGTGGGTGCTCTGCACCCACCAGCAACTCCCCATGGCCCCACTTCCCTGCTCCAGCTTACCTCTGATTCCGCCTCCTCTGTGAGTGCGCTGACGTGTCCTGCTTCTCCCCCCTCCCTCTCAGCACTTGCGCCACGACACAGCTGATTCGCGGGGCAGGGAGGGAGAGGGGAGGAGAGGGAATGTGGCACACTGGGGGAAGAGGTGGGGCCGGGATGGGGATTTGGGGAAGGTATCCAAAGGGGCAGAGAGGGGGCGGAATTAGGGCGACTTTGGAGGGAGGGAGTACTAGGGGCTGTGTGCAGGCAGGGGGGTAGCTCAGATTGCAGGGAGGGGGAAAGGGGCAGGGGTGTGGGCACCGACCAGCGCAGAGAACATTGGCACCAATGTCACCAACCACGTGTCAAGAGTGAACTCCTTACGTGCTAGAACAGCCTAAACATGGCATCACTGACAGTCCCCTTGGGTCTATCCTGCCACCCAGCAAGCCTGCCTTTGGGACACCTGGGTCCTTTCACCAAAAATTACACTAATATTCAGGTTACTCCCATGCCCAAGGACCAGTCACAGATCCCAGCTCAAGTGCACCCAAGATCTCTAACCCAGGACAATGCTTGTAGCCAGTTCAGTCATAAACTAACTAAAGGTTTAACTAGGAAAAAGAAATGAGAGTTATCGACAAGGTTAAAGCAGGTAAAAGGACACACACAAATGAGTTACAGTCCTAGGTTCCAAATGGTATTAGAAGCTGCTGCGATCTGCAAGCTAACCCAAGCCAAGCAGCTGGGGATCCCTTGCTTATGCTTACAAATCTTTCCCTCTTCAATTCCAAACAGCACAGTGATAACAATTCCTCCTGGGCAGAGATTTGTATTCCTTTCTCCCAGCGGTCAAGCCAGGATGTGCACATCCCCTCTTTGTGGGTGTGAGGAAACAATGCATAAAGTCTCTTGTCCACTGCTGTTCCTCCATGGTTTCCTCAGGTGTCTAGGGGCCTTCTTGTGTGGGGCAGGAGATGACACCTCTTGTGCTAAGCTGGCACTTCACACGCTTCTTTCCTGATGGAGGGTTTCCAGTTTCAGAGCAAACACTTTCATGTTATCTGGTAACATGGGACAAAGCTATTGTAAGTGAGATGAATGCAGGCAGCAACTCACAAGCCCTTCATAAAGTCCAGACACTAAACCCGTCTCTATAAATCTAATGCCGATTTTAACCATCCTAACCCCCGGCCTGCCAGCCTGGTCTCCAGCTGTGCATTTGCTGTGGTTTGGTGAGGCCCAGGGGCCTCGGCGTGAGCTGGTACCTGGTCTGCCAGCATCACACCCCCTCATTGCAAGCAGCCGATTCCTACCTTCAGTGGACATGGAGAGCAGCCTATCCTCATTCTCTTTATAATGACCTTTGTCATCTGTGAAGCTTGTGGCCAGGTCTCCCCTTCAGCCTTAGGGTGACCAGAAAGCAAGTGTGGAAAATCGGGAGAGGGGGTTGGGGGGTAATAGGAGCCTTTATAAGACACAGCCCCAAGTATCGGGATTGTCTCTATAAAATCAGGACATCTGGTCACCCTTCCAGCCATCTCTGTTCTAGACTTAACATGCACATTTCTTTCAGCCTGTCCCCAGAGGCCGCGTCTTCTGAATCCCGGATCATCTGTGTTGCTCTCCTCTGGACTCTGCAGTTTGGCCACATTGTTCTCAAAGTGCAGCACTCCATGCCGGACCCAGCGCTGCGGCAGGCCCTGAAACAAGTGGCTGGATTTTCCAAAGCATCCAGTGCCTGGCAGGGGGCTCCTGCTGTTTGGTGTTTTCCTGTAAATCCCCACTCACGGGGCGTAGATCACAAGTTCGGGTCTCTGTTTCCACAGGAAAGGCAGCGGCTAGGCCGCTGGGGAGGGGGGCTGAAAGAATGATCCTGAAGGCAAAGAAAAAAACCCCAACAGTTCATGGGGAAGGGGGGGATCTTATGATTTCTAAGCCAGCCTTTGGGGACTCGACTTGCCAGGGAGAGAACCAGGGAGATAGTGCCTGGGGGCTGAGCACTTGGGGGATACCAGCCCCGACTGGGGGTGCTCATCCCAGGAAAAATCGGGCACAGGCTTGGAAGGAGGATGCTCAACAGGCTGCAATGACAGACTCTTGCTTTGGTTACACACACACGCTGCAAATTGCTACTGTAACGCAGGGGATACGCATGGATGGGCAGGTCAGAATGGACCATCATGGTGGTCACATCTGTCTGACCTAGCAGGGACAAAGGGCAGAGAATCCAACCCAATAACTCCTGCGCCAGCCCAGCTGCCGGGGATATATCAAGAGGGAGGGAAGATGAAGTTGTTGGTAAAACAACCTTGTGCTACAAAATTCCTCTCGGGATCCAAAGTCTGGGGAGCTGGGTTAGGACACTGCAGTCCGATCCCAGCCTTTGGGGCGGGGGGCGGGGGGGTCTGTTGCCCTGCACAGGTGTTGGGTATGGCCTTGGTGGGAGACGCATGTTCTTGTTACAGAGCCAAGACTGGTCACCATGGAGCAACTCATGATGCCCAGACGGGAACCACTGGAAGCAGGACATTGCACAACATGCTCACTATAGTCTCCTCATTAGCAGTTTCCTGGCGCTGGGGGGAGGGGGAGTAATGTCTAGTGGTTAGAGCAGGAGGGTTCTGGGAGCCAGGACTGCTGGGTTCTATCCCCAGCTCTGGGAGGGGAGTGGGGACCAGGAATCCTGGGTTCTATCCCCAGCTCTGGGAGGGGAGTGGGGGTCAGGGGCTGGGAGCCAGGACTCCTGGATTCCATTCCTTTCTTTGCCCCCCACTCACTATGTGACCGTGGGCAAGTCCCTTCTCCTCTCCCTGTCTCGGTTTCTCCACCTTTGGGAAGGCTTCTGAGCCCCTGAGATCAGAGACCAGAACTATTCCATCCAACCCCTCCACACTGGACTGGTGCATCCCACACATAGCCCCAAATCAGCCTGCATCGTCACATCCCCAGCAAAAGAAGGATGGAATCTTCCCAGGACCCAACGTTGAGCTCTGCCCCCCTCCCAGCTGGGGGGCACTGTCTCTGGGGAACCCCCTCATGCCAGCTGCTGCCCCCACAACCCCCCTGCACCACCTCTGCTGTGACAGGCGAATGACAGATGGGTGGGCAAACCGCAATTCCAGCTCCCCATTAAGATGATTTCTCGTCTCCCTGAGCAACGCGCCAAGCCGCTTTAAGAAAATGGCATAGAATTTATAGAGCTGGGGGAGGGGGCGGGAGGCTGACCCAGTGAAGGGGGGATGGGCACACGGGGGGGGGTGTGATCTTGCTCCAGAAGGAGCCAACCATGGAGTCGTCTCGCTGGCTCAGAACGTGGCAAGCTGGGAGCCTGGCATCGGGGCCTGGTCTGCAATTCTCATTAGCTTGTTCGCTCCACTATCGAGGCTCTGCTTGCCCGAGGGCTTGGCACCCCCCAGCCCGGGTGCTTTGGGACCCCATTCCAAGTCCCTGCTTTCCTCAGACCCGCCTTGCCTCCACTCCTCAGCCCCGTGGTGAGTCAAGAGCCTTCTCCTCTGCAGCCTGCCTGCCCTGCCGGATCCCCACATCTGGAGCCTTGTGGTCCCTTCCCCTCCAGCTCTGATGCCTTGGTGACAGGCTCCCCGCAGGTGACAGGCTCCCTACCCTGCCAGCTCCCCTCCTCCGAAGCTTTGTGATCCCTTCCCCTCTAGCTATGACGCCATGGGTGACGGGCTCCCTGCAGCACCAAGCCCCTGGCCAGGTAACAGGCTCCCCCCAGCGCCGAGACCACAGCAGGGTGAAGGGCTCCCCCACTTCTGAGCCCCTGGCAGGGTGTTGCAATCCCTGGACCCCTGAGCCCTCTCCAGTGTGACGGGATCCCACACTGCTGAGAGCCTGGTCAGGTGGTTATTTTGTATCTAGTGTGTCTGATCAGGGTCCATCCAGGGCTGGATCCCTGGATCTGCCAGGGACCTGGGAGGGATCTACCTTCCCCTGCCATGCTTCCCCCAGGAGATACAACAGCCTCCAAACTTCTAACAGCAAGGACCCATCCCAGGGCTCTCTGTGCTCCCTGACAGCCACACAGCATGGCGAGAGTTCATGACCTCCTGCCACAAATGCCCAGGCCCATCCCCACCTGAGCTACAGGATGTGAAGAACTGGAAATGTTCTTAATGTTTTCTTTGAATACTGTGTGGGTGCCTGTGACGCAGCAGGGAGGGGGGAGTATTGACCTGGGGCGGTTGCAGGGAAGTTTTGCTGGGACTGTCTGCATTGGGGATGGGAGACTTTCCTTGAGGCCAGATACCTGAGTGTGTAACATGAGAACCAGGAGGGGGGTTGGAGCCAGGTGACACCTTTTCCCGGGAAATGGACAAAGGCTGGGGGAGGAGCTGGGGGGACGCTGGGTGAGACGGCTGGAGAGAGTTTCAGTTTGGAGCTGGCTGGGAAAATGGAGGGGAGCCCAGATGGGGCTCAGGTGTCCCAACTGGGCTCTGGCCTCCCTGGGCCCCCCAAGATGTACCTAACTAAAGGGGGTCCTGTTGTCTGTACCTGCAAGACCTGTCTTGGACTGTGTTCCTGTCATCTAAATAAACCTTCTGTCTTACTGGCTGGCTAAGAGTCATGGTGAGTTGCAGGAAGCTGGGGGTGCAGGGACTTGTCTCCCCCACACTCCGTGACACAGGAGAATCCCCACTAGCCGTTAGCAGTACGGGATCTGTGACTCCCAGCTGAGCAGTGCTGTTTCTAGCCAGAAGAGGACAATGTTGATGGCCAGCCACAGAGCCAGGTTATTACAAGCAGCTTTTTTGAGGAGGGGGTTATCATTGCAGGGCATGGGGCTCCCTCCCCCTTTGTGAGAGGAGCATAATCGCTGCTCTTGTGCACCAGGGATGGGGACAAGGAAACTGGAGGTGCCGTGCAGTGTGAATGTGCAGCGTGCCAGTGGCAGAACCAGGGGTGCCTGTGACTGCACAGGTGAGAATCAGAGCAGGGGGGCTGCGAGCCAGAACGCCTGGGTTCCAGTGCTGGCTCTGGGAGGGAAGTGGTATTGGGGAGGAGGAGAAGCTAGGACTCCCGGTTCTATTCCCACCTCTGCCACTGACTCTCTGAGCTGGGGTTAGCTCCATCCCAGTTCTGTGCATCACTTTGCTGCCCTGTTACAGCAGGATAAGCCCTGGCTCCCCTCTGGACGGGCTGTGGTACAGTTCACGATCTGTGCCAGGCTTTGACATCGTCAGGTACAGGTCACTGGCAGGACTGTGAATGGGGCGGGAGGTGAAGCAGCCAAAGCTGAATGGTGTTGTGACACCCCTGTTCTGCTGCAGGGAAGGGGTTCTGCTGTTATGTTCCCCAGCTCTGGTCAGGGGCCAAGTGCGGAGTGATTGGGCCCCTTTCTCTCCTCACCTGTCAAGTTCAGGTTCTCAATAGTGATGGGGGGAATGACATCTTGCCACCGATGCCTATGGTCAGGTCAGAAGGGGGCAGTTTCCTCAGCAGGGGGTGCTCCAACTTTAGCTCTCCAGCCCTTTCAAGACGGACAAACGTGTGTGAACCATTCCCCTTTGGGGCAGGCCTGGGCCACCCCATCTCTGCCCCCCCTCCCAAAGTGAGGTGCTCTGCAGAGTCACAGGGGAACCCCTTTTGCCATGGGGGGTGGGAGAATCCACACTGTCGAGGCGTTGGGGGGGGCAACTCCATCCTCATGCACCTCGGAGGGGTCAAGAAGGGGCTGTGTACAGCACGGCCTGGTCAGCCCGGCGCCTTCACTGGCAGCATAGGCTAGATACACACACAAATAGGTATTATGCCCACAGTACTTATATAATCTATATCATAGAATATTATGCCCGTGGTACTAATACGGGCTGGGTAACCCTGCTAAATCGTACTCTGCTTATTCTTGCTCACTAATGCTAAGGCAGATCTCCCACAGTGCCCTGGGACAAGCAGAGCTCAGCACCTGGCGCAGGCAGATAGCTGGCAGAGTGTTACAAACCCGCAGTACACAGGGGTACAAGGACATGGTGGACGCTGCACGGATGCTTTGCAGTTGGAAGTACCTTTCTGCCCATTAATGGATGGCATTTGACATTCAGATGGGAAAGTGCAGGAGGCGCCTGTGATGGGTTGCCCCCCAGGGTGTAGCATGATGTACTGGGGTACCACTAAGCCTGCCGGTTCCATCAGCGTGGGTTCCCTTGCACTGTCCTGCTAAGCCAGGCCCTCAAGCCTCCTCCAGCACACACACTGGTAGGGACACACCCCGCTGCAGAAAGACCCAGACACTGAGATCAGCACTGCACAGGAACACTCAGCTCGGGAATTGCCCAGCACTCAAGTGCACAGCCCCTCTGGAGCGTAAACCCAAAATTGTGTTGTCTTGTGCGGCACAGAGAACTGTACAGCGTCAGCTCGTTGAAATCCGCTCCCTCCCTCAATGTGGAGGAAGAGAGGCACAGCCTTTTGGCCCCTCTTATGAATGGCAAAAACTGGTTTAGAGAGACCAAAAACAAGTTTATTAATGACAAAGGATAGATTTTAAGTGACTACAAGGGATAGCAAACTGATCAACGCAGATTACTGAGCAAATAAAGCCAACATGCAAACTAAGCTTAATACACTAAAGAAATCACAAGTAGTGATTTCTCACCCTAGGTTCCAAAATTTCTTGATGACAAACTGCTCTAGCTTGCAGCTTTGAACTCCAGATATTCCTTTCACAGGCCAGACAACCTGGGCCCAGTCCTTTCTTCCCCAGATCAGTCATAGGTGTTTTCAGCAATCATCTTGGGCGGGGATTCAGTGAAGATCTGACCCTGATTAACTCACTTCTCTGCCTTAAATAGGATTTACATATGGCGGGAATCCTTTTGTTTCCCAGTTTGACCCCCACCCCCTTTATGGAAAACCACTAGCAGTCCAAGATGGAGTCCAGTACCAGGTGACATGATCACATGACACTGCAGTGTCAAAGCAGCCATAAGTCCTCAGGAAGACTTCCCAGGAAGGTGGGAGATTAGCACTTTCAAAGTCCTATTGTTCTCCCTAATGGCCCATTGTCTAACCAGCCAGGCTGACTGCATTTTCTCTGGTGGGCATTCCCCAGATGCAAACCCACTTGTAATTGTTATATAGTGGATATTCCTAAATTCAGATACAGAAACTATACATGCCTAAAAATAGGACACTCACATTCAGAAAATCATTACCTTTCCAGTGATACCTCACATGAGCCATCTTGCATGAAGTATATCTCAGTTATGCCATATTCAGATTGTAACACTATCTCTATGAAGAATATGAGGCACAGTATCATAGCACCAAAGCTGGTACCAGCAGGCGAGGTGCATGTTAAGCGACGAGAGCCCTGCTGCAAATGGCCATCCTAGCGAAGGGGCCCATGCAAGAGGGACTGAACATGCTGGGAGACACGCTTTCCTGGGGGACCTGTGATGGAGTCACCCTTCCTTCCCACACCATATTGCTTGGGCTTCAGACCACAAATTTGGCTGAGCTTGATTATTCGGTGTCTTCAGGGTCGGCTCTAGGTATTTTGCCGCCCCAAGCACGGCAGGCAGGCTGCCTTTGGCCGCTTGCCTGCGGGAGGTCCCCGGTCCCGCGGATTCAGTGGCAAGCCTGCAGGAGGTCTGCTGAAGCCGTGGGAACAGCGTACCCTCTGCAGGCAAGCCGCCGAAGGCAACCTGCCTGCCGCCCTCACGGCGACCGGCAGAGCGCCCCCTGTGGCTTGCCACCCCAGGCCCGTGCTTGGCGCGCTGGTGCATGGAGCCGCCCCTGGGTGTCTTGAACATTCTTAATGGCAAACCGCTAGGACAGTCAATTAGTCAGCTATGTCCTTTCTGTCAGCGCCTGGCTCCTCCCTGCCCCATTGCGAGACAGGCCAGGACCCCATGCCCAGCATGCGATCAGCCCCTGACCCAGACCATTGTGCAGCTGGTGAGCAATGGGGTGCGTCTCTAAGGATCCTCTGCCCCCCTCGACCATAATACCTGGGAATTATCCTCCCTCGCCCCCGAGGTGGGGGAAGGGACCCACACACAGGAGACGTGTTTGCCTAAGGTCACGTAGCCAGATAGGGACAGAGCTGGGGCTAGAATCTAGGAGTCCTGACTCCTGACCCCCCCCTCTGCTCTAACCACTGACCCTGTTCCCCATCCCAAGCCGGAGACAGAACCTAGAAGCCCTGGCTCCCAGGCCCCCCTGTTGTTTCTCCTAGACAAGGTCTTCTTTGTTCAGATGATACCGGAATGCAGTGCAGGGCCTACAGCACACAGCCCAGCAGTTCTGGGTCCATGCAGCAGAGGGCAGCGCATGCACACACAGCTAGGCAATGCTAATCTTGTCCTGCGGGGGGCAGTGGTGTACACACACACACACACACACACACACACACACGCGCGCGCGCGCACGCGCGCTGTGCAACTGGCCCGGGGCTCTCGAATCCAACCCCCGGGACGCTGAAGTGGCTCCAAACCCCACACAGCTCCAGGCCCAGGCTGGGCAGAACCAACCCCCCGGTGACGGCAGAGCTGGGGCGGCTGGCGCTCCCCACCCTAGTGTGTTGTGGTGCGAGAGTGGTGGTGGGATAAGAGAACCCGGAGTGGGGCAGCACACTGCTGGGGTTCAAATCCAGGCCCTGTACTGTGGGGAACCAGGGGAGGGACAGAGCCAGACACAGGACCCCCTGTGCCCTTGGGTCTCTCTGATGCCCCTGCCCACACCCTGCAGGGACCCACCACTGGCGAGGTTGGCCCCCATGACCATTGCATCCTCTGCCAATGGGGGGGGGGGGCAGCTGTGGGCATGGCACTTTGACCGGATGTCCCACAGGACTCATAGCTCCTTCCCTGCTCAGATCAGTGCCCCTGCCAGCCTATGTGGACCGCAGCCCTCTGCCAGCCACCCTCCCCTGAGGGGGGATGGAGTGGGAATGGGGGTGATGAGGAAGGGGCTGCCAGCTGAGTGCCCCCACTGGCCCCAGATGCTCCAGCAGGGGACCCCAGCATGGGAGGTGCGGACATAACTTAGCCTGGCAAGTGCTGTTGCCTGGCCATAGTGCTCAAAGCATCTGGCTGGAGCCAGGACTCCTGGGTTCATCCCCAGATCTTGGAGGGAAGTGGTGTCTAGTGATCAGAGCAGGGGGGGCTGGAAGTCAGGACTCCTGGGTTCCATCCCCAGCTCCAGGAGGGCGTGTGCCTTCAGTCAGGACCCCAGTGCTCAGAGCGCCTCCTTGTGGCAGAGAAAGGCCAGCAGCACCTGACATGACCATGAAGCACCTTTGTTGCTGCGACTGGTGGATGCTGGCCAGAGACTGCAGTTCTCATTGGCTCCCAGCCTGCAAGCCCAGGTGCCATCACATAGGGGCACCCTACAGTCCGCCTGCTACAGGGCTGCACCCTGGAGCCGTTAGCGTTAGTCTGAGCCCAGCTATTGGCTGGCGTGCTGATGGCTTGAGGTGGACAAGCTGTGAAGCCCCTGGTGTTCCCCTCATTTGAGCTGGTGGAGGCTGATTATAGGGGATCAGCAGTAGCCCAGCTGAGATCAGCACCCCCAGGATGCCCATCTGGCTTATGGCACCCCTCTCTCCTCCAAGCCCGAATCTCCGGCTTCCCGGGCAGGGGCTGAGCTGCGATCCACCAACACTCACACCTGCACCATGGCTGCTGGGCCCGGCTCCTCCAACTGGGGAAGGGAGCAGGAGGTTATGGGACCTGTCACAGGTAGGCGTGGAAAACGCCATGTAATGAGTGAGCCGGACAGGATCACAGCCTGGGCCAACAGCACAGGGAAGTTTGACCCAGCGGGTTGGGGCAGAGCCAGGCATGGAACCCAGACGTCCTGGTTCCCAGCACTGGAATGGGTTACCTAGGGAAGTGGTGGAATCTCCTTCCTTAGAGGTTTTTAAGGTCAGGCTTGACAAAGCCCTGCCTGGGATGATTTAGTTGGGGTTGGTCCTGCTTTGAGCAGGGGGTTGGACTAGATGCCCTCCTGAGGTCCCTTCCAACCCTGATAGTCTATGACTCTAATCACTAGACCCTACTCCCTTCCCAGGGCTGGGAATAGTGCCCAGGAGCCTGGTCCCCAGCCATGTGCTTTGAGTGCTGGCCTTTGGTTTTGCTTTCTGCTGAGCGCAGGCATTTGCAGCCGCATCTCTCCACGGTGCTGCCCCCGGGACGGCCGACACATTGTTGTGCTTGGCAAAGGCAGCTTCAGCTGCCGTCCCAGCAGCCTGGGAAATGGCCTTGCTCCGTTTCCAGCAGCTCCTGCCGACGGGCCATAAATCTCCCAGCTCAGTGCCCTTTGGAGCCTGTGACCTGGGTGGGGATCCTGTCATGGGGCCATTGGCTGCATGGGGTGTCTCCTGCCCCGGCTCTAGTGCTGGCGAGGGATCAGCGCAGCCAGTGGGACCCAGCCAGGGCCCGCAGCAAACGCCAGGCAGGTCGGCTGGACCTTGGCCCTGAGCCAGGGCAAAGGAGACTAAAATTATGCTAATAGCGAAACCAGGAGAGGGGGGGTAAAACCATTCAGGTCTGAGCTCCAAGGGGGCTTTGAAATATTTATTGTCCTGGGCTGGGTTAGACCTGGGGAACCTGGCTAGAACGGCCGTGGGACCACGGCCGGGCAGGCAGGCAGCTAATGCAGATCTGGCAGAGCAAGCCCAGCCCTGAGCACCAGGCGGGGATCGCTGGGTCCTGCTCAGAGCAGGCAGGCCCGGTGCAAAGCCGCACAGCAGGAGACGGGCCCAGCAGAGACAGGCACAGAGCAGGAAAGCCAGGGAGCGGGGGCCTGCGACAAGCTGGGCAGACGGGCTGACCAAGCTGGGGGCTGGGAGCGGAGCCGCCCGCGGTGTTCAGGGGAACCAGGCCTTCGGACGTCCCTGGCGAGAAACCAAACGGCACCACAGGCAGCCCCAGCCTCCGCCACGGTTCAGCCCCAGCCCCCCGGCCTCCCACCGACCTCTAAGAAGCTCATATGAGCCCCATGGGGTGCCCCTTCCCCGTCACAGGGCTTGTGCTGAGAGAGCCATGCACCAAACAACCCACCCCCGGTTCTGCCCCAGAGCAGCCTTGTCCCCATAGCGTCCCCTAGTGGCAAGTGGCTGGCGCTGCAGCGCGGCGGCTGTAACGGCGTTGCTCCCATGGGGGTGGAAAGTGTCCCCCCCACCGCACTACATTGGCCCTCAGAGCTGTCAGTTGGGGGGGGCAGCAGAAGGGCACTGCGTTCTCCCCCTCCCACTCTCCCATCCCCACGGCTCTCATTGTCCACTTCGGCTAATAAGGGGCTGTAACTCCCCTGGCCTTTACGCAGCAATTCAGCGCCGGCTCTGGGCACGGCGCTGCTCAGCCCAGAGAGCAGGATCGGAGCCATCTCAGCACCAGGGGGTGAGGGGTGGATTTCCGCCCCTGGCTCCCAACGAGGTCCAGAACACCTCCCCCCCGTCTCCCCCTCCCCACCGCGTGGTGCTCCCCGGTGTCAGAACCAGACAGGGCTCTTTTCTCAACAAGCTGTGGCCCCAGCCCCAATCCCATTAGTTTGGGGGGCAGATCCCAGGGCTGTCCCAGGGCAGCAGCCAATCGGAGAGGAGAAGCTGTCGTTAATGGGACTGAATCCTCCACCAGTGGAGCCTCCTCCATGAACCTGGGATGGGAATTCGCTGCCCCACCCGAGAGCACCATTCCCCGCAGGCACCGGGTGTCTGAGCCAGGCTGATCTGGGGGCTACTCTGCCAGCTGCTGAGGGGGGACCACACAGGGTCAGAGCCGGGTGGGGGAGTCGCAAGGGGTTGGGAATGAGCCATTGCCCATTGGATCCCAGGATGTTTCCAGGGTGGAACATCTGGGGGAGGAAAACTGGCCTGAGATGGGGCAGGGCGAGGTGGGGGCTGGGAGAGGGGAAGGGGAGGGAGGGAGACAAACCACAGTGGGGACAATAGCTCCCCATCCCCACTCCAGGGCCCAGAACAGCCAGAGACAAGATGCTGGTTCCCTCCCCCAACGTTCCTTGTCCCTGGCCCCCAGGGGCAGTGGCGGAGCTGGAGAGGGGGGCTCCGGCTGGAGGAGCCAGGGGGGCTCTGCCTGGGGAGCCAGGAGTGTGGCCTGGGGTGTGTGTGTAAATCAGGAGTAAGGCTGGGGGGGTGTAAATCAGGAGTGAGGCCAGCGTGGGTGTAAATCAGGAGTGAGGCCAAAGATTTCTGTTAGGCCCATCGAGCTCATCTAACCCAACCCTGGAGGCTCCCCTCCTGCCCAGCCCGCGCTGGTGACCCCCCTGGAACCTCCCCCTACCCTGCATGTGGAAGAGAGGAAACAGGGCTGGGCCCAGCCCAAAGCGGCAGGGCACTGGCTGACCCTGTGTCTCTCTCAGCATCCAGCCTCACTCCTGATTTACACACACCCGCCCCGGGCCTCACTCCTGATTTACATGCACACCACGGGCCTCACTCCTGATTTATATACCCCGTGTGAACAGGGAACCTGTCTCCCTATCCCAGCTACCTTCTGTGTCAGGAGCTGTGTCTTGCACCTCTCGGCCCCCCTCCTGCTGGGGACTGTGAGGGGTGGGGGGGTCTCTCCTGTGGGGCAGGGGGAGTGTTTGGCTAATGGGGAGGTAGTGCCTGCCCAGAGCGCCTGGACTGGGTACTTTACAGAGGATAGTGTCCTCCCCATCCACGTTCTCCCCCAACCTCCAATGCTCCTGCCCATCTTCTATGGCTCATCCTCTTCCCCCGCCAAGCCATGACCCTCCAGTGCCCACCCTGCTCTCCTGTCTCCCCTCCCCCACCCGCCAGCTCCTTGACATTCAGGCCCCTCCCCCTACATCTCTGGTCCCCACATTGCATGCAGGGGAACAGGAAACGTTAAATGAAATAGGAGGGGAGCCGGGTCTGGGGGGGCGGGGGACTGAGAGGCAGGACTCTTGGGTTCTCTGGTGTGGAGTGGGGTCTAATGGGTACAGGGATGGGTTGGATCTGGGAGCCAGGACTCCTGGGTTCTCTGGTGCAGAGTGGGGTCTAGTGGGTACAGAGATGGAGTGAGGCTGGAAACCAGGACTCCTGGGTTCTCTGGTGCAGAGTGGGGTCTAGTGGGTACAGGGATGAGTTGGGTCTGGGAGCCAGGACTCCTGGGTTCTCTGGTGCAGAATGGGGTCTAGTGGAGTACAAAAAAAAAGGATGGGGTGGGCTGGGAAGCACAGGACTCCTGGGTTCTCTGGTGCAGAATGGGGTCTAGTGGGTACAGGGATGGGGTGGCTGGAGCCAGATACTCTTGGGTTCTCTGGGAGCAGAGTGGGTCTAGTGGGTACAGGGATGGGTGGGGCTGGAGCCAGGACCTCCTGGGTTTCTGGGAGCAGAGTGGGGCTCTAGTGGGTACGGGATGGGTTGGGTCTGGGAGCCAGGACTCCTGGGTTCTCTCCCAGCTCACGGTTGTTGGAGCGGCTGCCAGTGCTTAGGGCAGCATGGGGGCTGGGAATTAGGCTGGGATGGAGGCCGTGAGCTCATCCCTGGCTGGGAGGTGCTTTATGGGCGCTCCGGCAGCTGCTTTCCCCTCAAACCATATTTTTTGCAGGCAGGGACAAAAGGGAGCATAAATAATCCCAGCTCGTCCCTCTCCCAGCCAGGGCCGCCCTGGGCGGGGGAGCCGGGCTATGCTGGGGAAGTGTGGCTGGATTGCCTGGTGCCTCTAGGGACAGTCAGAAGAGGCACGACAGCTGAGGGGTGCAGATGGCTGGACGGGGGCACGAGCCGGGCTGACCTTTGCAATCCATCAGAGGCTGCAGAGCAACCCCCCTCAACCCTGGGTGCAGGACCCATGTCATCTTGCCGCAGGGGCCCCAAGTTACCAAGGAGCTGGCGGGGGTGGATTTGGCTGGGGGGAGGGGGGGCTGGGTCTGTCCTTGGCTGACCTCAGTTACCCGCATCAGTCATGCTGCAGCTTGACGGCTGTTTGCTGGCTGGGCAGGGGGGCTGTGTGATTCAGGGGGCTGTGGGAGGGGGCAGGGGCTCTGGGTTGCTGAGGTGGGGATGACTTTTAATTGAAACTATCTGGTCTCTTCTGTCCTAAGTGACTGAGCCTCTCGAGGGGCCAGGGGAACTAACTGGCCCGGCACCCCCCATGGAGCCAGTGGCCCAGGCCCAGTCCTGGGGCCCCAGTCCTGCCTGAGCCCCCCACAGGTCCCACAGAGCACTCTTGCTGCTGTTGGGTTTCTGCTGCTTGTTCTGGGAAGAGCTGAGAGGGATTCAATAAATCCAGTTCAAGAGGAACAAATCTGAATCTTTGCCCTCCCTCTGCCTGACTCAGAAGCACCTTGCAGCTTTTCTGAGAACCACGGAGAGGCGCCAGCCACCTGATCCCCCTCCAGAATCCAACCCCCACAGCTAGGGGGTGCTGCACAGAGCCGCCCCATTTGGCTATTGCAGATCAGGGCCCGGATGGGGGCTTGGGGTTCCACTGCACATCAAGGTGGAGAGCGCTGCGTCCCACTCCAGGCCCAGTTATTCGGCCTCGCTAAACCAGCGCGTGGTGCATTTTGGACAGAGCTCGAGGGGGATGTTTATTGTTCGCTAACGGGTGGGGAGGAGAGTCAGGGAAGAACCGGTCCGCCAGGCATCGTTGTCTCCCGCAGGAGAGCCTGTCTCTGAAGCAGCTGGCAGAGCTCCCTGCGGAAGAGATGCTAGTAAACCAGAGAGGCAGCGTTGCCTAATGGCTCGGGCACCAGTCAGCAAATCAGGTGACATTCGCTAATCCTGCTGCCTCTGCCGTGCTGGGTGACCTTGGGAAAGGCCATCTCGCCCTTGGCTAATCAGACTCCAGGCACGGGCTGCCGTTTACTCTGTTTGTGCAGCGCCCGGCATGACGGCGCCCTGGGGTCGACTGGGCTCTCTGGGCACTGCTGGACTTGACAGCATTAATATCATGGCTGCCTGGTCGAACGAAGCCAGTCTGGCGACTGTAACAAGCCAGAGAGTAGGAGACAATCCATCAGTTTAGCCAACGGCTGCGTTTTTTGCTGGTGAATCCTTTTCTTATTTCTATCGTCCTGGTCCAATAAAAACCTGCTGTGCAGCAAAGGCGTGGGTTCATTTCCCTGGATCCAGCGGAGCTGGCTGGTCCCCCTTCCTACTGCCTAGCTTTTTAGCCTGCAAGAGAATAAAATTGGCCTTCTGTTCTTGTGGCAGAGCCAGAGCCGGAGCCAGTCAGAGGTGACTCTGAGTCCACGGGTGGAGAAGGGAGTCTGTGCTGTTTTGTGGTTCTCTCACCCCTACCCCGAGATGCTGCTGCAGCTCAGGCTCCACCGCCCCAAAGCTCACCTCCCAAATCCCAGACTCAGCTTTTCCCTCTTCCCAGAACGTGTCTCTAGTCCCAGCATCGCTCTGTTATTCCAGGCCTTGGCTGTCACGCTCAAAGCCCTTGCTTCCTGCTCAGGAGAGCGGGGAGTTAAGGAATTTCTCCACGCCAAGCAGCGCATTCCACTGGGGGCTTTCGCCAGACAGAATTCCTGTCTTCTGGACTGGCAGGCTGGACCGTGGAAGGTTTATTGTTCGCCACAGAGGACGAGCTGAAATCAGGGTGATGAGTGAGGGACAGGGAGAGAGACAGCGAACAAGTGCAGGGAGCTCGCTCCCACCACAGACAGCTAAAAGCCTTTCCATGTGTGACTAACTCCCTGGGTTTGGAGGTTAAAAGCATCCATGTCAATTTCACTTCTTGTTTCTAGTCACGTTCCTCCGAGTTCTTATGCGCGAGCTGGGGGCTGCATTGCCGGTGCTGCAGGGGAAGGTTGGAGTCCTAGCGCACAGCAGCCTGGGCATGTTTGGCTTTGCATGCGGGTGTGAAACGTGCACATGTCTGATGTATTTGTGTGTGCAGGTTTGGCTGCCTGGTTGCGTGTGTGAGACATGCATCTATGATGGTTGCGTGTGCATTTGGTTGTTCACACGTATGTGTGATGTGTGCCCGTGTCTTGTGTGTCTCGCATAGCCAACCATGCATGCATGTGAGACATGCATGGGTGACGTGTGTGTTTCTATATTAGATCATGCACACGTGTGTATGATGCGTGCACATGTCTGATTTGTGCATGTTTGTGTGTGCATGATTGGCTGTGTGTATGACAAATGCAAGTGTGTTGTGCATGTACATGTGTGTATGTGTGTGTGTGTGCATGCACAGGTGTTTGATATAGGGTGCCCAGATGTCCCAATTTTATGGGGACAGTCCCGATTTTGGGGTCTTTTTCTTAAATAGGCTCCTATTACCCCCCACCCCGTCCCGATTTTTCACATTTGCTGTCTTGTCACCCTAGTTTAATAGCCACAGGCAGCATGTGAGAGAGCCACCAGAGCTGGGCAAATGCTGCGAAAAAAATGTGTCTCCAGACCTTCCATTTGAATTTTTCCCTGAGCTCTCCCTGGCCGTGCTCACAGCCTTCAATATTGATTTCCCCACAAAGCCCAGCGACCAAACTGACTAGCAGGAGCAGCTGAGAAAGCAGCCAGCCTAGAGCAAAGATTTGAGCAAATTCAAGGGAAGCGAGGTTTGGCTTTTGCATTCACGAGCAGCCTCGCACAAAGGCTGATCCAAGCGCACGTCTTGTCCGACTGGGAGCAGAAATGGTGCCAAGTGACCGACCTAGCCCATCAAACCAGCCTGCAGTGCTAATTACAAACAGCTGTCCCAACAACAGGTCAACAATCAAACAAAGCGTTGACAGGATCTCCCCAGCCCCAACCCTTCAGAGATCAGGAGTCAGGCCCAGAAAAGCCTCCAACGCTGCTTAAAAATCATGAGATTTCACCCCAGGGCCCAGTGCGCAGCCCAGACACTCTCTCCTCCCTCCTCCCCCTTGAATCTTTCCCCCACCCGTGCAGGCCCCCACCTTTCACACATCCAACCCCACCCCCATTCGTGTGGGTGTTGCTCCGCCCTCCCCCTTACTTGTCAAGCACTGATTTGTTTGAGTGTATGGTTTAATATTCAGGTTGTTGTGTCCAGGGGCTGGCGTCCGTGTTACTGTGGAATCTTTTACGCTCAGGATCTTCATTTTATTTTTGTATTGTGCTGTTTTACATTGAAAAGTAAAACCGAATAAACCCCTTAGCAAGAGACGTTTAAAGCAACAATGCACGTCAGTCTCTTTTAGGGCTATGGGAGGAGGCACATTTTCCAGCTTTTCTCTGCCACCAGGAAAGCTAGAAATTGACGGATTTTTTAAAGTGGGTGGAGAGGCTCCCTATACCCTCCAGTTCTGGGAGCTGGGGCTGTAAGGAAGGTATCCAGTATCCCCAGGCATGTTTGAGCTCTGGACCCGAGGCAGCTGCTTGCACATCAGCACAGGAGCCAGAGGCAACTGCAGCTGCTGGCCCAGGTTCCCAGCCAAGCCAGCTCCATCCTGACCCGCAACAGATGATCAGAAAATAACATGGTGCAGGGTCCATTCTGCAAGGCCAGGGAGGCAACTAAGCAGATGCTGTGCAGATGAACAGAGAGATCCTGCTGGTGGCAAACATCCATGTTACAGCCAGGACTTGGGTCTGCTCTCTGCAGTGACTGGAGCTTATTTGCTGGCCGGGAATAGTATTACTCCTAAATACTACAGTACTAAGTACTGCTGTTTGACAGCTCCCAGTGTGCCGCGTTCTTAATGTTACGTTACGGCCAGCGTTTTCAGCCAGGCTGAGCACCCGCAACTGGGGCCAGCTTTTCAGTGGTTCTCGGCAGGTTGGATGCTGAACTCTGCTGGAATTCTGGTCCCCCGCCGTAGGCCTGGATCGCTTGGAAACTTGTGTCTGGGAAATCTACTTTTTTTAACACCCCAGTGAATTTTGTGCTGCTGAAGGGGTGCAGACACCAGAACCGAGTGGCTCCGGACACACAGATTCGCACCATTAAAGCTTTCCCAGCGCTCTTAGCTGTGCGTTATCTGCAACACGGCCAGAGGTCACAAGCACAGGGCCAGATTCTGCCACACTGGTTAAGTGTGGAGCCATTCTGTTGACTCCAGTGGCTTCACGCTTCGTGTAAATCAATTCAGAGTCCAGCCCATTGGAAATGCTACTGCAGGGCACCGACTCCAGCTGTCGAAACAGATTCCATTCTCCGCTGAACGGTGCAAATCTGGAGTGACTTCAAGGACGTCAGTGGGTCCAATTCGCCCTTTCCTGTCAATTGTGACAGTAGAAAATATGTGCAAAGTCTGTGTTAAACCAGCAGCATTGCACACTCACTTTGCACGGGTCTAAATGACTGCAGAATCGGGCCCCAGGCGGGTGTTTTCGGTTGACACCACTGTGCCGGGGGCAGAATCTGGTCCCAATAGCCTCATTTCCACAGAAACGGTTCAGATCCTGGGGGTCTCCCAAAAGAACCAATGAGCTACCAGGGATGGTCCTGAGGCCAAAGTACTGGTCCGCCAGGGCTGGCCATAGGCCTGGTTCTTCCTATGTATTTGCTCTGCTCCTGTGTCTTTGCACTTTGGGATTTGTGTATGGGGCTCTGCAGAACTGAAGCATTGGCAGAAATTGCTCCTAATGAGCCCCGGCCCATGCTGCGCCCGCCCCATCAGAATACTGGGGTGGGGGAGAGGGGCTGCGTGACTTGAGTCTGGGCTGCGAAGCACGTTCGAAACTGATCATTGCAGTAAATCACTCGCTAAGAGCAAAAATGGATTTTTGCATGAGTCATATGGACACGGAATTCGGGAGGTGATTTGTGGCCCCTGGTGCAATTAGCAGACACATTATGGCTCGGGAGCACAGCTGGCCAAAGCATGGAGGAGGATTCATGTGACAAGCCAGTGCCTGGCAGCTGTACGAGCTACGTAGGGATGGTCTAGGTCAGCATTTGGGTGGGGGACTGCCAAGGAGAGAGCAGCTGATCACGCGGGGGGTGGGGGGGAGCTGCCTCTGTGCCTTGCATGCAGAAACCAAGACGTTATTGTTCATTATCAGACCAATGCCCCTGTGTGGCACTAGGGGGCGCTAAGCTGCAGAGAGCAGGGTGGGGGCTCAGCAGGGGGCGCTCTCCCCTCACAGTCTGTGCTGACCCCAATGCCCCAGGGGGGCGCTGTGCTGCCAGGAGTGGCAGGGAGGGCTCAGTAGGGGGCGCTTTCCCCTGGCAGGCAGGGCTGACCCCAATACCCCAGTGCGGCCCTAGGGGGCGCCGTGCTGCAGGGAGCAGGATGGGGACTCAGCAGGGGGCGCTCTCCCCTAGCAGGCAGGGCTGATCCCTATACCCCAGCAGGGTGGTGACTGGGTGACTGGCAGGGTCTGGGTGATGGGTGCTCCTGCTCCAGGGCAGGGAATGACCTTGGGGCCCAGAAGAATTTCTTCTTCCAGGGACACAATTCTCAAGATGCTTTCGCTTGTCTCCAAGCTAAAAGCTTTACTCCCAGCCACAAAGAGTAGTCGGACTCAGATCCGATTCTGCAAACAAGATACTGGGCCTGTCCGGGGGTCTGATCTGGGGCAGAGAGGACTGGGATTAGGGGGTATCAGGCTAGCTGGGCCTATGGGTTTGATCTGGGGCAGACAAGAGTAGAAGGGTGATACTGGGCTGCATGGGCCTGTGGGTCCAGTGGGGAATGTGTGTAGGAAATACTGGGCCACATTGGCCCATGGGTATGATAGAGGGCAGAGGAGAGCGTGGGAGGGGGCTGTCACAGATCCTAGCAAACTCCCCTTCCTGGCCACTTCTGTTCCTGGAGCCTGCGTGGAGTCCAGCCGCTGCCCCAATCTTGGTGCTCTTGGGTGCACTCGCAGGGCATGGACTTTCCATCTGGCACCCACAGCCGAGGCCTGGAACCCGCTGTCCCTCAGCGCTGGCACCCAATTCACAACACACCCCTCTCGCAAGCCTGCCACCACTCCTGGTTACACCGGGACTTTGCCACCGGCAGGCAGGCAGCCACGCCTGTGAAGCTGTCACCATCTCCCACACACCGTGTTCAACCCACCAACTTGGTGCCCTGCCCTCACCAGACAGAGCCCAGATCACACCGAACAATGACCGTCCCAGATGCAAAGTCCCTCGAGGATCAGCTATGCTCTCTGCCCCCCTACCTACTTCCCCCAGAAGCAGCCTCCCTCCTCTTACCCTCCGGGACAAAATCCCCCTTCCCACCCCACCCCAGTCCCTTTACACGCCCCTCCTGGGGCCACTCTGCCGCTTTTGTTCTGTTCTGGGGGATACCGGGCTGGATGGGCCTGTGGGTCTGATATGGGGCAGAGGTGAGGAGGTCCTTGGCTAGATGGGCCCATGGGCCTGATCTGGGGCAGAGGGCAGTGTGGGGGTTCTAGGCTGGATGGGCCCGTGGGTCTGATGTGGCATGGAGGGAGGGGGGTTCTGGGTTAGACAGACCTGTGGGTTTGATCCAGCCCCATAGTGGCCGGAGGGGCAGGGGGATTTTCCTTGCTGAATCTAGGGGTCACCCAAGTCTCATCAGGGAGGAGGAGCAATAACTGGCCCTGGCAGTGTCCAGTCAGAGCTGCCGTCTGGCGACGGTGAGCTGGGCACATGGCTAGACTGACGCCCTCCCCCTCCAGCAGATCCGGCTTGAGGGGTGAAGCCTCCAGCCCCTTCCTTTGATGTCAGACCCTCTAGCAATGAAAGGCGTAACAGGATCCAAGGGCTGGAAGCTGAAGTGAGACAAATCCCTCCCCACCCCCAACATCCACACTCCCCCCACACGTCCTTGGATCACAGCCACAGTATCCATCCCCCTTGCACCTTCTGCCCCAAAGCACCATGCTGGCTTCGCCCATGACAGAACTGCAGCTGCCTCTGGGGTGGAACACCACCACTGCACCACAGAGAGACGATGGAGGGGATCGTGGGGAGTGTCAGAGAGATGGGGAGGGTCCTGGGGGTCAGAGAGATGGGGAGGGGATCAGTGGTGGACGCAGAGAGTTGGGGGGTCAGATAGGGAGGAAAGAGGAGGGGGCCATGGGGTGGGGATCAGAGATGGGGGCTGGAAGAGGCAGTGGCTGGGTGGGATTGTTGGTACTGTAACTCCAACATGGCAGCTGGCAAGGGCGGGATCCCAGCAGTGGCCCTGTAGGGAGCAGGCAGCTGAGCTGTTGAGGCCTGGGGGGCAGCGTCCCAGCCCGAGAGCGCCCGGTCCCCTAGCCCAGAGGTGCTCGAGGCCTCCTGCCCAGTCCACTGCCCATCAGTGTGTGGCTGGTGGCAGCTACCCGCGGGGGCGGCTGTGAGTGTTTGGTGTCCAGGTGTCGCCGTCGCAGCCCGAGCTGGACCTGACCCTGCCTGGGCTCAGCAGGGCTGGGATTGGACGGAAAAGAGCCTTTGGGGAGCTCCCCCACCACCCAGCCCCACTTGGTGCCAGCTGGCAGCCCACTGTCCGTCTGTCTGTCCATGTTCTTCCACCCCCCACTCCCAGCACTTTTCTCCCCCAATCAGTGACCCCCATTATCTCTATTAACGTGGGGGGGAGCACAGAGGAAGAGGGGTATGAGTGGGAGGCAGTGTGGGGGAAGGGGGTGCACGGGCCGGGGGCAATGAGCACGGGGCAGGCAGTGGGGAAGGAGCCAGGCCCACGGCAGAGCATCCTCACAGCCTGTGAGTGCAGCCAATGTAAAGGGCTACCTGCCCAACTCCAGCCATGGCATGGCCCTGTGTGACCCCCCCACGCACCCCCAGATAGCGATGGTGCAGCCCTCTTGGCATGGCCCTGTCCCCCCCCCAGCAGTGATGATGTGGTCCTGTGTGATCCTGCCACCGCCCCCCCAGGCAGTGATGGTGCAGCCCTGTGTGACCCCACGCCCGGGCAGTGATGGTGCCCATGTGACACCCCTGTGGCCATGCTGGGACCCTGCAGACTCTGTGCTCATTGCAGACCCTTTGCACGGGGCAGGGGGAAGGGGGCAGAGAGGGGAAGTGCAGGACCAATGACAGCCAGACACTGATGTCACCCCCCAGGGACAGGTCCAGGCCAGTGACGAGCTCCTGGCATTCCACAGGCTCCGACGCTCCATACAGCAGGGCCCCCCACCACCTGACTGGACCCTGCCGCAGCTTCCCTCCCAGTGTGGTTCCCTGGGCGGCCTCTCCTCCTTCCCCCAGCCGCCCAGAGCTCGAGGAGCAGGGCCCAGCTGCACAGCTCCTGGGGACAGGATGGGCAGAGACCTCGAAACTGCCCTTATGGGGCATATGGGCCGGCATCCCTCGTGAAGCCCATCGTGGGCAGGGCTACAGGAGTGGCCGGGAACTGGGGCTGCATGGAAACAGGCTATGGCAGGGAGCCAGCAAGGAATATTAGAGCCACTCCCCTCCCACGGCTGGAAAAAGGACCCAGAAGTCCAGACTCCCAGTCCCTTCCCTGCTCTAACCACTAGACCTCATGCCTCTCCCAGGGCTGGGAAAGAACCAGGTGTCCTGACTCCCAGCTCCCCACCACTGCTGTAGACCCATGTTACCTTCCTGGCACAAACTTCACTCTTCCACGAAGCCCTAATGATTTTGCCAGTTCTCCACCATGCCCCCGCTCCCGCTGCTTTGTTCCCCCACAAAGTGTTAATTCTGTGCCTCCCAGGCAGGGAGTGATTTCCCTCCACAGTGTCCCTGGTGGGCACACACACACCCTGCGCTGCCTGTCAGAGCAGGGCATGATGCCCATGTCTGCCAGCCTCCGCGACGGGATGGTTTAGTGCCAGCACTGGGACTTGTTTACTCTGGTGGCTGGTGAGAGCCTTATAAATAAGGCAGTTTATGGGGCTGCAGGAGAGCACGGTGCCCCTAGGACAGATTCTCCAATGGGCCATTTCCCACTGCCAGGCAGCCCCTTCCCCAGTTTTATTACTTAATTAAAGGCTCCTCCATAAATCCTTCTCCGCCCCCCAGCACCACTCTGAGAATGAGTGCAGCCAGCCAGCGCCCTGGCTCCGCAGCCAAACCCCGGCTCCCCACCCCACGCCCAGCTTTAATTAAGGGTTTGATTCATTTTTGATGAGACCTTTTCTTCCCTGAAAAGCATTTTCTCGTGGGGGTGGGATTTCTTTCTCTGTGGAAAAGGTCGAGTCCCAGCCAGGAGTCTTGTTCGGCTTCTCTCGCTTTGTCGTTCCGGATCCTGGGATTTTTGATGGTGTTTCTTTATAAAAGAAAGGAATGAGAAAAAGAAAAAATGTGTGTGTGGGGGGGAGAATTTACCTCCTTTGGGAAGCAGAATCATCCCTGAGGGTTGTTAATTAACACCCCCTCATCAGTTTCATTCAGGCACATTCTTTCACTGACTCTGTAGAGATGAAGTGTGCCCCCCACCAACACTATCCCATCGTGCCCCCCCACCCCATCACGCTCCACCCTGCCCACTGCTGCAATTCTGGTTGTTATCGGTTCTAAGTGAGGGGTTAGGTACCAGGATGGTGGCCCCTGGTCTCCCCAAAGGAGGTACAGTTGGGACAGGAACTCCCCCCCCACGCACACACAGCCCCCCAAAAGCTAGCCTCATCCTGCCCTAGAGGGACAGGACACCTAGGTCTCTCTGGCCTGGTGGGTCATCTGTGCAGCTGCTGTTCTGGTGGCTTGGTGGGCGGGGGGGCAGTTTTCTCCCACTAGGACAGAGACTCACTGAACTTGGCTCATGCCTTGGGCTGCTGGCCTGGCCACCGCTAAGGGTCCAGATGTTTGAGGAGCACGGTTTGCATTGCAGGAACCAGGTCACCAATAAACAGTCACAGCAGAAGCGGCTGTATCTGAAAGGTCGTCCTCCTGGCCAATGGGTGCTCGGTAATTTGCAGACAGAGAACAGGGCCTTTCCAGCTTAGGAACTCTCTCACCCTATCTCAGCGCTGGGGGAGGGACCTCTGTAGAAATAGCCCCTGTGCCGTACCCCAGAGGCAGTTGCATCTCAGTGCCAGGTGAGAGATCCCTCTATAAACAGCCCAAACGCCTCGTCCCAGAAGCAGCCACATCTCACTGCCGGGGAAGTGTGACAAAGTGGGAATTTTTACAATTTTTATGCCTATGTATTCCTCAGTTTCCCTTTGCATTGAAACCCAGGGTGGTGGTGGGGGAACCAAAGGGTTAACACAGGAGCTACAGGGCAGGCCGGTGCTCAGAGCCCCCATCTGGGAGTCTTGGAGGCCATGGGCCTGCCCCGGTGGCACCGTGTGAATACGAGTCCAGCCCCAGAGGAGGCTCTGGCCCCATGTCCCAGGTCATCAGCGTCAGCCAGGGGAGATCCAGATCCACCCCAGGATGGGGGACAGTCTGAAGGTGGAAGAGGCAGGGAAAAGAACAAAGTGTCTTGACTCGCAGCTCCCCACCACCGCTCTAGACCCTCGTTACTTTCTCAGTGCCAGGGCAGCCCCACGACCCACCTCCCCCTCTCTGGGGTTGGCGAGGCAGAGGCTCGGGCTGGGTGTGGAGGAGCAGAGGCAGGCGAGTGAGTTACTAATGGCATGTGGAGGGGAACGAGAGGGTCACGAAAAGCAGCCACAGCAGGAACAGGACACGGAGCAGTGAGAGACAGGAGGGAGCAAGCAGTGGGGAGAGACCGCGGGATGCCCACACGCAGGGGACAGAGATGCTAAATTGTTGGCCCCTTCCCAGGAGGGCAAGGTCTCCCTCCCCACCTCTGAGGTTTGTGAGCTGAACCAGATCCCCCTGCGGACTGGCTGCATCTCACTCCCTTGCTGGGTTCCTGGGCCTTGAAACCTAGGGCCACAGGGATGGGGCCGAGTCTGAAAACCGTTCGAAAGAGCCTGGTTGCTCAAGTCTGGGCTGACGCCTGCGGTTTTGGGGTTTGCAGCAGAACAAGGGCTGATGTTCGTCGAGGCTGGTGCCCAGCTAGACAAGCACCCCACGGGGAGAGGGGGTAAAGAGGCCGGTGACACTGCGACCTGATCGCGTGCCAGCAATTCTACGAACCAGGTCCCCTGAGCCGGAACCGTGCATAGGCGATCGAGCACATCCGCAGCCACGTAGCGCGGGCTGCCTGGCGGCTCAGTTTGTGGGCAGTAGGACCAGCTATGAAAAGGCACCCAAAGGGGACTGGCCTAAGCATGGGGCCCGGAAAGGGGAATCGGGAGAGGCCCCCATAAATGGGGTGTGGATAAACCCGAAGTAAGGATGCAGCTTGGAGCTCAGAACTCCCAGAGTAAGTCATGCGACAGAGCTCCCGGCAGAAAGCCGGCACACAGCCCGCTCCTGGGGGGTGCAGGGGGGGCTGCCAGACGGGCTCCTGTTCCAGGCTCCGGTGCACACGTCCAGTCATATTCTCATGGGCTCAGATTCTTCTGATGCCCAGTGGCGGCAGCAGGAGGTGGTCAGTGTGGAGACATTCATGAGGTGGAGAGATTCTGGGTCAGAGAGGGCCCTTGTCAAACCCTGGGTAGTGCAATCCTATCAAATGCTGAAAGACTCCCTGTACAAACAGCCTCCCTGCCCCACCCCAGAGGTAGCTGCATGTCAGCATGGTGGGGCAGGAGTGATCCCCAGATAGCCCGTGCAATCAGGGGAAAAGGTCAATGTCGTGTGACTTTGGTATCCAGTCTCAGGATGCAGATGGTGTCCAGTGGATGCCCATCACCCAGTGGTCTCTGGGCTGCAGCCTGGTTTCCTATTGCTGCTCACGGGCCGAGCGCACCGAAGCTGACAGATGCCCTGACACTGGAGATCCCCTGTCCTGGTAGAGCCTGCTGGCTCTGATCTCTGCTGGGGAGAGCAGGTGATGGGGGCTGTGGTCAGGGAGGGGCCTGCCAGTCCCACAGGTTTCCCTGCACTTGGAGTGACCAGGCTTCCTGGGGAATGAAGGAAGGGATCCCCCCCGCCCCCTGGCAGGGCGGGAGATATGAAGAGCAGCTGCCCAGGGGCCAAGCAGAGATTTGGCTCCAGGAGTTGCTGGCCCTGTGCTCACCCCACACTGCCCCATGGGCAGCCCCACTGCCCCTCTATACCAGAGAACTGATCCCCATGGGGAGAGACGCGTGGAGAGGATGGGGCAAGGGGGAAGTGCACAAGTGGCCAGGGATGTCAAAGGTAACGTGACCAGACAGCAAATGTGAAAAATTGGGATGGGGGTGGGGGGTAATAGGAGCCTATATAAGAAGAAGACCCAAAAATCGGGACTGTCCCTATAAAATCGGGACATCTGGTCACCCTAGTTGGAGGGGATGCCGAGAAGTGTGAGCAGGCACCTTGAGATCTCAATACACAGAGGGACCACAGCCCTGAGCTACAGCCCTGGGCTCTCCCCCTCCACCGGCTCTGCCCTGCACCTCAGTCCTGACCCACAGCCCACCCCCTATTCTGGTCCCGGTCCACCTCAGGGGATGGACAGGAGTCGGGGCTTCTGTGGGGCTCAGTCCAGAGATGCTGGCTCCAATGGAAAGTGTTTTTAGCCAACTGCTCAGGCAGGGTTGGAGCAGGAGTTGGTAGCCAGGAATCAGAGCCTGGGGTCAGAGCCGGAGCCAGAGGCTCGATGCCGGACTCAGGAATCAGAGCCAGAGGTCGGATGCTGGAGGCAGGAATTGGAGCCCAGGAGTAGAGCTGGAGTCAGAGGCCAGATGCCAGAGTCAGGAATCAGAGACAGAGGCAGGAATCAGTTTCCAGAGCCGAGCCAGGTCACCTGGAGGGAGGCAAGGCTGGAGCAGGGCTGGAGTCAGAAGCCAGATGCTGGAGCCAGGAATCAGAGCTGGAGATCAGGTGCCGGAGTCAGGAATTGGAGCCCAGGAGCAGAGCTGGAGTCAGAGGCTGGATGCTGGAGCCAGGAGTCAGTTTCCAGAGCCAAGCCAGGTCACCTGGAGGGAGGCCAGGCTGGAGCAGGGCTAGGTTGAAGGCAGGAGCTGCTTTTTGAGCAGCCACCAGTCAAGCAGTGGCTGGTGCAGCTCGACTGACGAGTCGGTCTGCTGACTTGCCACCTGTCAGGCCAGGCCAACTGGCTCCACTGCAGGCTCTGAGTCCGGACACCGGCTAGGAGAGGCGGCTGGGAGCTAAGCGGGACCGTGCCGTAGAACTTGGCTGCTGGGAGCCCTGAGATTAACACGGAGGTGGGGTGAGCTCCTGCAGGTCTCAGGGCCATTCCCTGCCCAGCTGTGGGCAGCGCCCGTCAGCCCAGTTCACTGCTCCAGGCTCTGCCCTCTCCGGCTGGGAAGTGCTGCTGACCCTGTGACAATGTGGTTCTGGCAGGACCCAACTGACAGTGCCAATTCAGGACCAATTGCTCAAACAGGGCAGTCACAGCCCAAGGCTGGGGTTTTTCCACCTCTAAGGCAAACCAAACCAGCCAGACAGCGAGGACTTTGGTCTCACTCCACTGGCTAACCACAAGTCACACAAGCAATTTCCTTAGACACTCCAGTTTCCCAGTATCACCACAAGTGCCACTCGTCCTGGGGATGAATGGTTATGAAAACCAACACCCCAATAAAAGAAAAAGGTTCTCTCGATCCCAAAGAACCAAGCCCCGGACCCAGGTCAATATGTTTATTAGAGAATATTTAAATAAGGATGATACACAGAGTTTGGCATGTCAGTCATTAGTCATCGGGGGCAACATACAGAGTATGGGGGGACGCTGGTATTTGGTTATGGGTTAGCATATAGTACATACACAAATCAGATCATACCCACAAATCACGCTGTTGCCAATCCTTTAGAATCTAAAATCTAAAGGTTTATTCGTAAAAGGAAAAAGATAGAGATGAGAGCTAGAACTGGTTAAATGGAATCAATTACATACAGTAACGGCAAAGGTCTTAGTTCAGGCTTGTAGCAGTGATGGAGTAAACTGCAGGTTCAAATCAAGTCTCTGAAGAACATCCAGAGCTGGGATGGGTCAGTCAGTCCTTTGTTCAGAGCTTCAGTTTGTAGCAAAGTCCCTCCAGAGGTAAGAAGCAGGATTGAAGACAAGATGGAGATGAGCAATCAGCCTTTTATAGGCTTTTCCAGGTGTAACAACCTATTTGTTCTTACTGTGAAAAGTTACAGCAAAATGGAGTCTGGAGTCACATGGGCAAGTCCCTGCAAACTTTGCTGAGTTACAAGGCGTATCTGCCTTCTTTCCATGGGTCAGTTGTGTAGCTGATGGTCCTTAATGGGCCATCAAGCAGGCTAGTCAGAGCTAATACCAACTTGTCTGGGATGTTTCCAGAAGCAAGTTTAAAATTTAAAATAGAGACAGTATAGAGCCAATACTAAGTGATACAGCCATATAAAGTGATACATACATATAGACACCATAATTTTAACCAGCCACCCCTAACCTGGTCTTAGACACCTTATATGACCCCCTTTGCATAAGATTTGGTGCCACTGTGTTCTGTATGGTCCCAGATTATATCAATAATGTCACAGACCCCATTGGACCTGGGAGGGGGAACAAGATGGCGCTGTTTGGGGCAGAGGCTGGACATTCAGCCCCGATTCTCAGTGCCTGCTGCAGTGTGGGGGGCAGGGATGGGGGGGAGGGAAAGAAATCTTTTAGCCCCTTGCGCCCTCCCTACGGACCCTGGGGAGCATAGAAAGGTGCACCCTGGCCACACCCGTGATCCACCCCCTACGGGCCCTGGGGGTCAGAGAAGAGCCAAAGAAGATCCACCTCCTATGGGCCTGGGGGTCAGAGAGGACCCTCAATGTGCTGAAACGGGCAAGTTCTCTGCATTCCAATGGCAGAGCTCTGGGCACTGAGGCAGCGCCCGGATTGAGGCCAGGTCAGTGCCCTCCAGTGCCTCTCACTAGCGCTAAACCTGCAGCGCATTTTTTTAAGTGGAAGTTTGTGGGTTTCTGCAAACTGTTTGCAATGGTGCAAATTGGCTCATTAACAATTTGCATAGAAGGTTACATGAGAAGCTGCTGGAAACTTGGTAGCTTTGTTACGGGCCAGAAACTGAGAGTTGAGCCCCCGACGTGCCGGGCTCTGCACAGACCCAACCAAGATCAGGGCCCTGTTGTGCCGGGCGCTGCACAGACTCAGAACAGGGCTCTGTTGTGCCAGGTAACGCCAGTTGTGCAGGTGACACACAGCCACACAGGCGAGACAGTCCCTGTCCCGAAGCGCTAGCACTCTGAACAGACAAGACAGGGAACCCAAGGGGAAGAAATCAGCTAATTTTGTCCTGCCTCCTTCAGTTGCCCTTCAGCCTAATGGCTACAGGTTTCTCCTTCACTTCCTGTCCTGACCTGCTGTATTGCTTTGCTGTGCACTGTTAAACAGGGGCCACACTCCACCCCAGAGGACCAACTTGTAGGGGAGCAAGTGGTCTCCTGCCCTTTTCTCCCTCCAGGAGGGCTCTGGGGAGCTTGATTAATTCATTTTGGTGTCTGTGTCATGGGCACGAAAAATTGCACCAGTCTTTAAACTAAACATTTTCGTGCTGAGTGCATGCATGTGCCAAGGCAGCACGGCCTAATGGGCAGGGCACTGGGCTGGCACTCAGGACACCTGGGTTCCATTGTTGGCTCTGCACTGTGACCTTTGGCAAGTCCCCTGGCCACACCATGCCTCAGTTTCCCCTCCCACCCTGTGCCTATTCAGACTGTAGCTCTCTGGGGCCGGGACTGTCTCGCACTCTGTGTCTGTGCAGCAGGGCCCACAGAAAACAGGCAGACTGGCTCCCTGTAGAACTAAGATCATGCCGGGCCCAGTCCTCCCTGCACCTGGCCTTCCCCTAAATGGGGCCCTGGCGTCACCACCTGCCACTCCTCCTCCCCAAACCCTTCCGAGCTGCTGGCACAGCACTGGGTGGGAGCCTGGCTGATGACCCAGATCACGTCTGCGGCGGCTGGGTGGGTTGGCGTCACCCCTCCTCCCATTTTCCATCGGCTCGGGGCTCAGCAGAGGGGGGGCACAGAGACAGGCCTGGTGCCCGGATGAGCCCCCAACACCCCAGACGCAGTCAGACCCAGTGTCACTGGCCCTTGAGGGATGGGAAGGGGACAGGCTGGACACCAGTCAGAAGCCACCTGGGCTCCCACCCCCATGGGGATCCCGAAGCCCAGACATTGCAGGGGGAGGAATTGAGGAACCTCCTCCATGGTGCAGGGATGGGGTTCGAGCTGGATTTGAGCGGCCATGGAATACCCTGCAAGGAGACGTGGCAGAGCCACAGGGGCCAGGGCGCAGGCTGCATCCCCAAAGCACGGGGGTGCTAGCGAGAGGGGACGAAGGAGGGGGCACAAAGGGGAGGGACTGAAAGTTTGGGAGAGTGGGGGCTGCTGGGGGCAGGCTGGCTGTGTGTTGGGGGGCTGGCTGTGTGGGGGAGCAGGCTGGTTGGCTATGGGGGGAAAGGTTGTGAAGGAGCAAGTTGGCTGTGTGTTGGAAGAGGCTGTCTGTCTGGGGGTCAGGCTGGCTGTGTGTTGGGGCTGGCTCTGTGGGGGGAGCTGGCTGGCTGTATGTCTGGGGGGCAACCTGACTGGCTGTGTGTTGGGGCTGGCTGTGTGTGGGGCAGGCTGGTAGGGGAGGCAGCTGGCTAGGGGGGTTGTCGGGCCTCTCTCCCAGCTCCACCCACTCCCAGTGGCCCAGCCGGCTCTTCGTCTCCTGGGGCTGGTGGACAAACGGGGGGACCCTAAAAGTCAATGAGGGTTGGGGCCGAAGGGGACGAGGCCCCCTGAGGCAGAGTGCAGAGCTAGTCCCCCCCAGCGAAGCAGACTCTCCCGTGGGGCCTGTGTCCCAACCTGGCCTCCCCCTGCCGAGCGATGGAGCGACGGGCGGGGTCTGGGCTGGATTCAAGTCCCCAGGCAGGTGGGACCTAGGGCAGCCTCCCCCATCAGCAGGGCTGCGGCTTGCAGCGGGCACTGCCAGGGAGACACCCACTGGGAGCCACAAGAGATGGGGTTAAGTTGCTTCTCCCACTCCTGGCAGTAGGTGTCCAGCTGATGCCCCCTGGAGCATGGCAGGGCACCCCCCGGCCCGGGCCCTTGGTGCCCCCACCCTGAGTCCTTGTGTGCAGGGCCGGCTTTAGGCCAATTCCGTCGAATCGGGCCCCGCGCCCAGTGAGAATCCCTTCCCTGGCTAGAGGCGCCTTTTTAATTTTTACTCACCTGGCAGCGCTCCGGGTCTTCGGCAGCACTTCGGCAGTGGGTCCTTCACTTGTTCTGGGTCTTCGGCGGCACTTCAGCGGCGGGTCCTTCAGTGCCACCGAAGATCTGGAGCAAGTGAAGGACCCGCTGCCAAAGTGCCACTGAAGACTCGGAGCACCACCTGGTGAGTACAAGACCCACGTGGGTTTTTTTTACGTTTTTTTTTCTTTTTTTTTTTGTCTTCCCTGTCGGGGGCCCCATCGAAACTGTTCGAATTGGGCCCCGCACTTCCTAAAGCCGGCCCTGCTTGTGTGCCGGGCCCTAGGGTTTGGCCTGATGGGGCAGCTGTGGGGGGAGGGGAATCCCCATGGTTTGGGGAGGGGGGCTTATCAGTTTCCCTGGATTCCCTGGGGGCTCTGTTCTCAGGCTCGCCTCCCCCGCACCCCCCAAACTCCCGCATCCATCCCCATGATGGGAAGGTACTGGGGGAGGGGGCATTTTGGATCTTGTGATACGTGACCAGGGGAGGAGAATATGGTCTAGGACACCTGGGTTCTATCCCCCAACTCAAGAGGGGAGTAAGGTCTAGTGGCTAGAGCATGGGGGGGGGGGGGCTGAAAGCCAGGACTCCTGGGTTCTATCCTCAGCTCTGGTTGGATAGTGGGGTGTAGTGGTTAGAGGAGTCGGGGTTTAGGAGCCAGGACTCCTAGGTTCTAGTCCTATCTCAGGGATTATTATTTTATTTTTTTGTATGACGGTAGCAACTGGGCTGCCCATATGCACTCCCTAGTGCTGGAGCTGTAGAAACACAGACCAAAAGGCAGCGAGCCCTGTAAGAACAGGGGGGTTGGGAGCCAGGAAGCCTGGGTTTTGTTCCCGGCTGTGGCACTGTCTTGCTGTAATCTGGAGTGAGCCCCTCCCTGCTCTGTGCCTCAGTTTCCCCTCTGCAAAACAGAGCTAAGGGTGCTGCTCCTCCTTGGCTGGGCCTGTGCAGCTCATTCCACTCACCTGGGGAGTGCTTGGAGCACCTTGGTGGGTCTGAATGGGACAGTCAGGACCCCCCCACCGGGGGAGCTGTGGTGGGCACAGTAGGGTGGCAGGGTTCCCCCCAGGGAGCATGGCCAGAAAGCCAGACCAGGCCTCCCTGGCCCCACTCTGCTGGGGGCAGCTCCCAGTGTCAGGGATGGGGGGTGCTGAGGTGACCTGCTCCCAGCGTCCGGGGGGGAGGTGCGGGAGGCTGACTCAGGCATATGCCGCCCACAACCATCTCATTTAGCTGAGAGTCCCGTGAGCTGCTCCTCTGGCCGGGGCCATGACCCCGAGAGGCACTAAGCGCCCCGCCAGCAGTAAATCTGTCCTCGTTTATCAGCCTGGTCAGGGGTCAGAGTTCGCTCTGCAGCCAAGCGCCCAGGCAGTGGTGGCGGGGGGGGGGGGGCTGGCTCAGGTGGAGGGGCCCTGTCTGAGTGGCACAGACCCATCCCTTTGGGGTGCCCACCCTAGGGCTGCCAATTTTGAGGGGGCGTATTCCTAGAGGTTTCATCACATGACATAAACTTTAATTAAAGATTTCTCTTTTAATTCCTGGAGACTCCAGGACCATCCTGGGGGGTTGGCAATCCTAGCCCACCCCCCAACCCCTTACCCCGGCTGCAGTGGGGTTGTCTCAGGCTTCCCTAGGGCAGAAGTCTTTCGAAAGCGCCCTTGGATCCGGACTGAATGGCACCAGGTCCTGGAGGCTCTTCCCCGACCCGGCTGGGTTGTTCCAGGGCTCCATTCTCCCGATCATGTCCCCACTTTGCCAGCTGCCCAGAGGTCGCCCTAAGGCTCTGGCTGGGAAACAGATGTCCCAGCCCTTGGACCATCCCATCAGCTCCCCAGGCAGGCAAAGCCCCTCGGCTAACCTCCCCACCCACAGGGTCTGGGTGCAGTGGGCCACTGCCTGCCCCACCCCAGAGGTGGTTGCATTTCAGCACCATCCCCACTCAGGCCACAAGCAGGTTGGCCTGAAGGATCCTTCTGGCCTTGGAGTCTCTGGACCTGGTTGAAAAGGGACAGGAGCCCCTGGAAAGGTGGGGAGGGGGCCAAACAGGAGTGTCCCATGTTGTGGGAGACACTTCCTTCCTCCTGCCCTGAGCAGTTTGGGTAACGGAACCTGTTCCCAGCCCTGTGGGGAAACCAGCACCCCAGACCCAATCTCCCCCCACAGCTTCAGGGGGACGGGGTGGTCACACTCAGGTCAGGACCCTCAACTCCTGTCCACCTTCACTGCAAGGTCTGAGCAGCATGAATGAGCTGTGCATCTGGGGGCCAGTGGTGAGAGTGGGGTTGTGGGGAGCTGGAAGTCAGGACTCCTGGGTCCTATCCTGGCTCTGGGAAGGGAGTAGGGGCTAGTGGTGAGAACAGTGGAGGGGGACTGGGAGTCAGGACTCTTGGAATCTATCCTGGCTCTGACCCGTTGACTGCTCGGATCGAGTCTCCCCCAGGTGGGGCCTGCACCCGACTCCCCTCTAGCCCCAGGGCCCATTTCACTCCTGCTCTGCACAGGGGTTGGGGCAGCGACAGGGGGACATGGTGCCGGAGGCCCCGATCCGGGTGAGGGCTCCTGCTGGTCCCCGGCACAGGCAGGGCCCCGGCCGTTGGGGGGCAGGTGGGGCCGTTGGGGGGCGGATCGCCAGGCAGGAGCTGGCAGGGCCGTAACAATGACGGATTCCCTGCGGCGCTGCCCTCTGAGCCGACCCGGCTCCCACTCCCCAAGACAGGCACTTAGCCGCACTGTCCCATTAGCATCACTCCCCATCAGGGCAGCTCGTTAATCTTCTTACATCACCTTCCTGGGGGGGCAGGGGGGCCACCTCGAGCTGCTCTTAAAGCGACCGCCCCCCTCCCCAGTGTCGTGCCCAGCACTCGGCAACATGCCCCCCCGCCCACCAGCCGCCTCCAGATTAACATGGCCTCCCTCCCCCCGACCCGCCGGTGCTGGATTCGGGCCCGGACATGACACAGGATCAGGCTGGGAAGCAGGGAGCCTGCCCCCCCCCCAGGCTTTCACTGCTGCTGGCTCCAAGCCGCACTCAGCTCTAGGCTGGGACCTCCCCGATCCCTGGGGCACTGCCCCCTGGCTCTCTTCTCTCCTGCGGCCATGCACCCAAGGCTGCTCCCTCCTCTACCCGTCTGCCACCCCCTGTGCCCCCCAGCTCCACCTGTCTGCCACCCCCTCTGCCCCCCAGCTCCCTCCTCCATCCATCTGCCGTCCCCTCTGCCCCCCAGCTCCCCCTTCCACCCGTCTGCCGCCCCCTCTGCCCCCCAGCTCCACCCATCTGCTGTCCCCTCTGCCCCCCAGCTCCACCCATCTGCTGTCCCCTTTGCCCCCCAGCTCCCTCCTCTACCCGTCTGCCACATCCTCTGCCGCCCAGCTACCTCCTCCACCCGTCCGCCTCCCCCTCTGCCCCCCAGTTCCCTCCTCTACACGTATGCAGCCCCCTCTGCCCCGCAGCTCCACCTGTCTGCAGTCCTCTTTGCCCCCCAGCTACCTCCTCTACCCGTCTGCTGTCCCCTCCACCCCCGCCCCCAGCTGTGTCTGCTCCCCTCTTCATCCCCTAGGTCTCCCACAGCTTTGTCTCCCTCTCCACTTCCCAGCCCCCTCTGGCTCTGTTTGCTTCCCCCCACCCTCAGAACCCTCCACCCCCCAAGTCCTGTACACCCATCCTCTGCCCCCTCCAATCCCCAGCCCCCCCCAGCCTGTCTGCTGCCCCCTCTGCCCTCCTCTGATCTCTACATCCTCCAGTCCCTCCTCTGCGCTATCTGCTGCCCACTCTGCCCCGCTCTCCCACAGCTGCAACTGCTCCCCTCTTCACCCCCTAGGTCTCCCCCCACTTTATCTCCCCCTCCACCCCCAGCTCCCCTCTGGCTCTGTTTGCCCCCCCCAACCCCCTAGATCTCCCTGGCTATATCTGCTGCCCCCTCCATGCCCCAGCTACTCCCCAGCTGTGTTTGCTGCCCCCACTCCCAAGCTCTTCCCCCGTGCTCCCCTACCCCTACCCCAAGCTCTGCCAGTGCCCCTCAATCCCTACCCGGAGGCCCCTGCTACCCCAGCCCTGGGCTCTCTGCCAGCTCTGTGAACTCATTTCCTCATTTTCCCTCTCTGCAAGGAGCAGCCTGTTGATCTGAGTTGCTCTCACCCAGAGGGGACGCTTCCTAGGGGTGGTGGGGGTGTCCCTGGACATTCCCCCATTTCCTCTGCTCTCTCCCCTCTAGGGAGCTGGCTGGGTTCAGCTGTCTCCCCTCCCCTGATCTCGGGGGTGTGGCTGGCCCTAGGGAAGAGCTGGGCAGGGGCAGGGGCAGTGCCAGCTGGGAGAGTCGGAGGGGGGGAGGGTCTCTGGCAGCATGGAGAGAAATCCAGCCCTGCCAGGTGGGTCACAGAGCCCAGAGCTGCAGGGGAACGGGGTGTGTGTGTGTGTGTTTACACATGTGGGTGTGCAGTTGTGTGTGTGTGAGAGATGCCGGGGGGCTGCTCTCCCCTAGGATGCTGCCACGTGGGGCCCGCAGGGGACCCCATGTCTCTGCACATCCAGCCCGAGGGTCCCCTCACATCTCCAGGGGAGCCAAGGAGTGGGGGGGTTAGTGGTGCATGCCCACGTGTCTCCAGCACTGGCTGATATCAGGACCTGGATGGGGTGGGTGGGCTCCCAGGGAAGGCAACAGGAGGGAGGTGAGGGGGAGGTAGGAGGTACCTGCCCCCCAGGCTGTGAGCCCATCATGGGGCTTTGCCAGCCACATGAATTTCCCCCATACACCCCGGCCTGTTCCGTGCTGCAGAGCCCAGGTCTGATCCCGGCCCAGCTCAGGGGGAGGGGAGCACTGAGGGGTCCTGGCCTGGGAACCAGCCATGTTTGGGGGAAACAAGTTGCCCCCAGAAGTATGCACATGGGGAGGGGCCGGGGGGGCTCTGCTGGGGGGAGGGTGTCAGGACCCTTTTATTTATGTCCCTTATTACAGGTTGGGAACTGGTGTTGCTGGCGCCGCCTGATGGCGCGTTAATGATGGCAGGGACGGCTCATAAATTTCACTCTGGGCTTACAAGGGAGTGAAACTTACCGGGCCAGAGGAGAGTTTATGAAAACATTAACCTTGGGGGATGCCTGGGGATGGGGCCTGAGGGGGGCCTGCAGGGGAGGAGGAGTGCAGCAGGGGTGGGGGGGAAGACAGTGGCCAGGGGGATGTGAGGGCCAGCCATGGGAGACGCTTCCCCCAATGGAGCCAATGAATCCAGAACTGGCTCCGGGAGGGAGCTGAATTCATCGGGGTAATTCCCACTCCTGTCCTCACCGTCTGTGTCTCTTTGCCTCCGCTCCCAGCCTGGATCTAACCCCCGGAGGCGCTGCGGGAGAGCATGGGCGGCTTTCGGGGAGATGTGCCCCCAGCACAAGGGAACTGGTGTGGCAGAGGGGAGGGGGGCTCTGGTGGGCATGGGAAGGGCAGCTGGAAGTGAGCCCTGTCAGGGGGCTATGAGCAGGAGGGAGGGGTGGTGCGCAGGGGAAGAGGGGACAGGAGGAGGGAGCCCTAGAGCCGCTCCCTCACCCTCAGGGGGTGGATCTGCTGCCCCGACCCACAGCGATTCCCTTCGCTCCCTAGTGACTCCCCCTCCCCCAGACAAAGGGAGGGAAATACTTCCCAATACACAAACAAACCAGTTAAAAGATGAAAGGATTGGGGTAGCAGGGGGCTGCAGGTCAGGACTGAGGGGCACCAGCAGAGCTGGAGGGGAGCCCAGGACTGGGATAGCAGGGAGCTGTGGGTCAGACTGAGGGGCACCGGCAGAGCTGGGGGGAGCCCAGGACTGGGATAGCAGGGGGCTGCGGGTCAGGATTGAGGGGCACTGACAGAGTTAATTTGCCACCTTTGAAATTTCCAGAGCCCTGTATTTGTTTGGGATTTTTAGCCTGGGGGGAAGCGGAGGGTGGGGGCCCTACTGAAGGTGATCCCACTTTCCAATGGAGAATCCCCAAATGCAGGTGTGGGGAGAGAGGAGGAGGGACATACAGATGAGGCTACAAGAGACACCAAAGCAGCTGGCACCATGCTACGGGTGATGGGGGCTCTCCCTGCCCCCAGGACACTCTCCTGGTCCCTGCCCTGATCTCACGCCCCAGGGCACAATGCCGCTGAGGAGATGCTCAGGCTGGGGAGGTTGGAGTTTAACTCTGCCCCTCAGGCCGGGATCCTTCCACACCATCGGCCTGGGGCTGGGAACCTGCTCTAGCCCCAGGGTGCAGAGGGAGCTCTCATGGGGCCTGATTCCCCACCCCCCGCCTAGGTGTGGGATTCACCCCAGGTAGAGCAGGGCTGATAGATGCTGGGCCAAGGATGAACGGGGCCCAGATGGGGGCACCAGTACCTCCCTCCCCTGCACCGGGCTCTCTTCTCTTCTCCCCACCCCTCCCTCCGGGCACTCCCTCCCTCATCTTGCAGAGAGATGTGACCCCAACACCCCCCCACCCCCGATTCTCTGGCCTGCTGAGCCTGTGGGGCTCTGGCCAGCGTCCCGCCCCCCAGTGTCATTCTTGGTAGCTGACTGGGGCAGGAGGATTCATCACAGCTGCTGGGAGTGGGTGGCTGGAAGTAGTGGGGCAGGGGGCTCAGAACAGACCCACTGGGCTGCCCCAGACCCAACAAGCCCCCTCCCCTAACTAGCTTGGTCCTGGGTCAGAGTCCCAGTACAACGGGCCTGAGTCCAGTCCTGGCGCCGGGCGGCTGTTGGGCCCTGGGGCGGATCCTGGCACCAAGGAGCAGAGCTGTGGCGGGGCCTGGGGGGGAGGCAGCTCTGCCTTGGAGCTGCAGGCAGGGTTCGTCTCTCCCCCACGTGGAGGCGTCAGGCCGGCGCTTGGCAGGTGGGTGGGCGTCGCACCTCGGTTCCCACTCCCCCAATGCCGGTGCTCTGCCCAGCCGGCTGCTCCCACAGAGCCGGTCTCCACGAGGCATATTCACCAACGTGGCACTTCCTTCTCCCATGAAAATGTGCTTTATTAGGAGCATTTATTAGGTAGCGCCAAGGGGGCCCTTTCGGGCCGGGCACTGCATGGACACAGAGCTCACAGTCTGAGCAGATGCAGGATGGGAGGGGAAACTGAGGCACTGAGAGGGAACAGGACTTACCTAACGTTGCACCACAGGCAAAGCTGGGAATGGAACCCAGGAGTCCTGACTGCCAACCAGTGCCCTCCCCACTGGGCCATGCTGCCCTATTGCACACAAATTCTCTGTAGACAGTTCCTCCCTCCCCCCCAGTCCAGCTGGATGCCCAGCCTTTCGACATCACACCTGACGGCCCCAATACTGACCAGACACAGACATCACCATCCCAGCAGGGTGGGCCCGGAGCCTCCCGGCCTAGCACTTGGACGCTGGGGCAGTGCTGAGCCAGGACTTGACCAGCTCTTGTCTTGCTGGGGCCACCACTAGAGGGAGATAGAGCCCCATGCAGGGATCCACGCCCAGACTAGGCCATGCCCGCAGAGATGCAGCTGGGGTGCCTGTAAATCTGGAGTGACTCTGGATTCCAAGTAGGGCGACCAGATGTCCCGATTTTATAGGGACAGTCCCGATTTTGGGGGCTTTTTCTTATATAGGCTCCTATTCCCACCTTCCCCATCCTGATTTTTTACACTTGATGTCTGGTCACCCTAATTCCAAGCGACAGGACTGAGAGCAGGCTCTGGGCAGGGGAAGGTGCTGGGACACACACGCCATCCCTGATGCCTTCTTCCAGGAGTGGGTGGGGCTCAGGTGGGGTCTGGGCAGAGCCGTGTCTTTAAACTCCGCCCCCAATCCCTCACCTGGCCCAGAGATCCCAGGACAGCCATGGAACCGCAGAATGACTCCACCGAGTGCAGTCAGAGCCTGGTCAGAAGCCCCGTGAAATCAGTGGGAATCTCATCCACGGAGGTGGGTCTGGGCCTTACACCCCAGGGTCCATCCGGAATCATTGTACCCAGATTTCTTCCACTGGGAGTCCAGGATCAGGCTCTTTGGGCACCACAGGGCCAGAGTGGCTCCAGGTATAAAGGGCCCGTTCCCTTTGGACCTGATTGAGAGAGCCTGGCCAGTGGGTGAATCTGGAGTGACTCCAGATTTACACTGGCACCGTGACCCAGCTCGGACACACAGCTCAGCAAAGCCCCTCCTGGTATCCATCCGTCTCGGGGATAAAATCCCAGCCCCGCCCTGCTCAGGCCAGGTGGAAGCTGAGATCTAACACCCCCCCCGCCCACCTGAACAGCCCCCCAGCCCGGCCATTAGAATCCCTCAGTCGAACCCAACCCGAGGCCCCCTCCCCGTACCACAGTGCCGGCCTGGCCTGTGCGTTCCCTTCTAGCACGAGTCTGAGCTGCAGCCATTTCTCCTTCTCAGCGACCCGCAATGGGCTGCAATTTTATGGATGAGCAGAGGAAAAATCAATACCCCATCCCAGTAATCCAGCTTTTATGAGGGGCTCTTACAGAGCAGCTGCTATTCATCTGGGAGCGAAACACTAACGAAATATACAGGCCACTTCGCGCCTTCTCCTAGGGGGTCAATTTACTCCAGCAAAATTCATTTGACTTTCTGGGCCGTTGTAGATTTGTTAGGGCGGCTGGTTCAGGTTCTTTCTGTAGGTTTGTTTTCAGCAGCTGCAGTGGGTCTGGCCTGCTTGGACAAAACTAGGGGCCTGGGTTAGAGCAGAGGTGGGGGTGGTCAATGTGTTCGGGGAGTAGGGGCCAGTGGTTAGAGCGAGGGAGCCAGGATTCCTGGGTTCAATCCCCAGGTCTGGGGAAGGAGGGGGTCTAGTGTTTAGAGCAGGAGCATGGGGGATACCGATGGCTGCGTACTCTTCCCACATGTGAGAAGGGAGTGGACTCTAACGTCAGGCTCAGGGGATTGGGAGCCAGGACTCGCGGGTTCTCTTCGCAGTTCTTCCTGGCTGGGAAGCTGCTGGCCCAGCCGCCTAGGGGTCTGCAGCTGGGTGTGCAGTGCAGTGCAGCGCAGCTGGGATGAAAAGTAACCCCCCAGGTGCACTCTGAGGCTGCTCCCAGCCAGCAGGGGCTCTGTTGAGTGACTTTGCTAGCCAGCAGCAGTAGGTTGTTATCCTGTGTGTGGACCAGCTACTAGAGCAGAGACGCACCCGCTTGGCCTCCTGGCACCAGCCTGCTGCTCTGGGGCATTCAAGGGCTGAGACCCCATGTGCTGGGAAGGCCCCACAGACCCCACAGAAAGTGTCCCCCGCCCCTCACTCCATGAGTCTGGCCCAGAGCAGAGGCCGGGGAGGGAGGCCCTGCAAAATGGAGGAAGGGTGGGTGTCTGCCCCTGCGAGGTCATCCTGCCTCCACCAGTGATACCACAGCACCAAGCCAATCAGCAGCTTCCAGTCTTTATCACGAGTGCGGGGGAACAGCCCCACCCCTATGCATGCTTGATTGGGGGACAGGTGGGGAGCGAAATCCTGGCCCCTGAACATCCTGGGTGACGATGACGGGTGTGGAGGGATGACGGGCGCTTGTTAGAGCGTGTGCGGGGGGGGGGGCGTGTGCACTCGTGTGCCCTCTCCATGGGCGCGGGTGGGCAGCTGGGTGAGTGGTGGGCACAGCAAGGCCCACGACCCGAGCGCTGCCACCCTCACAGCGCCACCCAGCACAGGCGCGGACACGAGGGGGAAGTGACGTCCCATCCTCAGCTCCTTGCAGAGTCAATTTCCTCAGCAGCAGCAACAGCGCCCAGCACTAGCCCCCCCGGCCCACAGTAACACCAGGGCTAACGAGACCCTACAGTAACACACCAGTGCTAACGAGAGATCTGAGAGGCCCTACAGTAACACACCAGTGCTAACGAGAGATCTGAGAGGCCCTACAGTAACACACCAATGCTAACGAGAGACCCTACAAGAATGCACCAGCAGTGAGGAGCAACCCTACAGTAACATGCAAACGCTAACAAGAGACCCTATCGTAACACATCAGTGCTAACGAGACCTACAATAATACACTAGCACTTATGAGAGACCCAGTGCTAACCAGAGACCGTCCAATAACACGCCAGCGCTAACGAGAAACCCTACAGTAATGCACCAGCACTAACAAGAGACCCTACAATAACACACCAGTGCTAACTACCTTATCATAACACACCAGTGAGAGCCCTGTAATGACACATTAGTCCTAACGAGACTCTACAGTAACCCACCAGCACTGCTAGACCCTACCATAACACACCAGCGCTAATGAGAGGCCTTGTGATTGTGTAGCAGGGCTAACGAGAGAACCTACAGTAACACACCAGTGCTCATGAGACCTACAATAATACACTAGCGCTAACGAGAGACCCTACACTAACACCCCAGGGCTAATGGGAGACCCTACAATAACACACCAGCACTAACGAGACACCCTACAGTAACACACCAACGCTAATGAGACACTCTACGTAACCCACCAGAGTTAACGAGAGACCCTACACTAACACCCCAGGGCTAATGGGAGACCCAACAGTAACATACCAGGGCTAACGAGACCCTACAGTAACACACCAGCGCTAGCGAGAGACCCTACAGTAACGCACCAGGGCTAACGAGACCCTACAGTAACGCACCAGGGCTAGCGAGAGACCCTACAGTAACGCACCAGGGCTAACGAGACCCTACAGTAACGCACCAGGGCTAACGAGAGACCCTACAATAACACATCAGTGCTAACGAGACTCTACTGTAATACACGAGCGCTAACAAGAGACCCTATAATAACACCCCAGCACTAACGATAAACCCTACCATAACAAAACAGTGAGATACCCTGCAATACCACGCTGCTCCTAACAAGAGAGCCTGCAATGATACACTGTCGAGAGACCCTACAAAAACACCCCAGCTGTAAGGAGAGACCCTACAACAACAAGCCAGTGTGTGCGCCAGGCAAAGAACGCATTGTGTCTCTTATCTGCATTCGGAAGAAGAGTTCCCAGGGGCAGAGGGGAAGGGAATTATTTGTAATTGTTGGGAACCTCCTCGTCATAGTGACATCACAAACACATTCCCCTTCCCCCAATAATGGGACGCAGGATCACCCCGATTGCCAGGCACTGGGATGCCACTGGGTCCTGGCAGGTGTATAAATGCCACTTTACACCCATAAACACCAGATCAAAACCCACTGGCAAAGAGGGACCCAGGCTGACCCCCTCCCTCTCTGGGGAAGTGACCCTGGAGCCCCAAACCCTATGGACCCCCAAGTAGTGGGGTGGAACCGACTCCCTTTCATACCCGCTCACTCTCCCCCACCCCCCCAACCCAGCTCCCACCCATAAATTAGCAGCACAAAGTACATTCCTGGCAGAGCGACCCCCCCGCCCAGCTCCGCGCAGTCGCTGGAGCCACATAGTGGGAGCGGAGCTGCTTTTCCACTTGCGCCGGCACCCAGGGATCGCCATAAATCTTCCCCTCTTTGTTTGCAGCCTGGCACAATCTGTTTCCATTCATTCTAACCTGCTAAATCCATCTCCCTGGGCTGGAAGGAGCCGGCCCTGGCATGGGGGGGACAGACGGGCTCTCCACCCTTCTCCTGGGCGGCTCTGCACCCACTTTGCTTCTTGGCTTTCATTCCAGCAGCTGGGACCTGGGGGGTACGGAGCCATGGGTCACCCTACGCCGAGCACTTGCTGGGGCTCAGCCCCACTGAACAGCCATGGGGCTGGATCTGTGGTCTCATGTCCAAGGGAAGCCGGCTCATCAGAGGCCAGGCTGGGGACTCCGACACCAGGGTGGGACACTGGGCAGGGTCTTCGCTGGCTTTGTCTGTTCCTGTGAAATAGGCTCCCTTTCAGGACGTGGTGTGGCCTAGCAGTTAGAGCCGGGCAGCTGGGACCTAGGACTCCTGGGTTCTATCCCCCACTTTGGGAGGGAAGTAGGGGTCAGTCAGTGGTTCAAGCAGTGGAGGAGGGTGGCTGAGAGCCAGAACTCCTGGGTTCTATCCCCCACTTTGGGAGGGAAGTAGGGGCCAGTCAGTGGTTCAAAATCGGGGAGAGGGTGGCTGGGAGCCAGGACTCCTGGGTTCGTAAATGGCCAGGAGACCTTGTAGGAGTTGCTGTGCCCCAGGTGCCCCACTGTAAAAGCCTGGGTGGACAAGGCAGAGGGGGGGCTAGGGTCACTCATGCCCAGATCCTGGGGTGAGGAGCCCAGCGCAGAACCATAGATGCCACAGGGGAGGGAAGGGTCTAGCTTAGGAGGATGCGTCTCCCTTGGAGACGCTTAGCAACAGTCTAACCCACTCGGTGATTAGGGAGGGGGGCCTGCCTCGCCCCTGCTGGATTTCGGGACAGTCTGGAGCAGGGGAGTGGGGACTTAGTGGACCCACACCCAGTTCTGCCAGAATTTCTGACCCCCACCCCCGGCCATGCCTCCCCTGTCTGTGACATCACAGCGGGTTGCTGTGGAGACTGTGATGATGACACACTCAGGGTGATGACCTCATCTGGTGGGAAATAAGCCCCTGCGGCATCTGATGCTGGGGTGGCAGGGCTGGTCCCACCCCCAGACCACATTGCTACAGCTGGGGTGGGGGGCCCTGCCCCTCAGCTCTAATGTGCCTGCAGGGGGCAGCTCTCTGCCCCGCTGAGGGTTTTCCTGACAGGCCTTGGGCACCTTAGTGTTGCCCGGCCTGGGGGCTGGATTCGGGCACAGCTGCCATGGGGGGAGGGGGGCATGGGAGGATCTTGTGGCACAGCTGGGTGGTGTCATGCCTTCGAGGGGGAGAACGGGGCGATTGGTACCAGAGTCACGTCCGGCCCGGGCGGGCGGGAAAACGTGGAGGGGGGAGGCTGGGGGGCGGGGGCAGCCTTGGGACTCCAGGGAGAAATTCCAGCTGCGGCTTGACACCCCGGCTGCGGCCTATCAGGAACAGGGCCGTAAATTACCCCCAGCCGCGCCGCCCGGCCAATGGTGGGGTGCCCATAAATCACCCTGTCGGGGCCCAGCCAATGGGGCGCGCCCCTAAATCAGCGCTGACGGCCCCGCTAGCCAATGGCAAGCGGGCGGCTGTAAATCTGTGGGGGGAATCGATTTGTGCTGAGGCCCCCAGTGCAGGAGCTGATGCAGCCTGGAAAGGAGGGGCTGGGGGAGGGGGAGATCAAAGAGGGGGGCTGGCGGCAAGGGGAAGGGAGGACAAGGGGGGGTTGGTAACATATCCCCCCCCCCGCACACACACACTGAGCGTGCTGCCAGGATGCGGATATGCTGAGGCAGGAGACTGCCCCCAACCCCTTCCCTGTCTCCCATCTCCCCTCAGCCCCTTCCCTGCCCCCATCTCCCCCCAGCCCCTTCCCTGACCCCGTCTCCCCAAAGCCCCTTCCCTGTCCCCCATTTCTCCCACAATCCCTTCCCTGCCCCTTCCTTGCTTTCATCTCCTCCCAACTCCAATCTCCCCAGGCCAGTCCCCCAAAACGGGAAGATGAGGCTGTACGGCAGACAAAGGGTTGGGGGGGAACAGGACTGGCGAAGAGTTGCAGGGCATAGACGGGGCTGGGGGAGGTGAACGCGGGAGATGGGAGGCAGAGAAGGGGCTGGGGGATGTGACACGGGAGAGATGGGGAAGAGAAGCGGCTGGGGATGTGAATGCTAGGAGTGGGGCAGAGAGGGCTGGGGATATGGAATGGGACACATGCCGGGCAGAGGCGCTGGGATGGGAATGATGGAGTGGGAGCGACGCAGAAAAAGGGCTGGGATGTGACGGGGGATGGGGAGAGATGGGCTGGTGGAGTGACAGGCGGGAGATGGGGCAGAGAAGGGGCGGGTAGAAATGTGAACGGGGAGAGAGTGGTGGGAAGGAGGGCATGGGGAGATGTGAAGGGGAGTGGGGGAGAGAAGGGCTGGGTGGATGTGAACGGGTGAGATGGGGGGAGAGAAGGGCTGGGGATGTGAACGGGGGGAGATGGAGGGCAGAGAAGGGGCTGGGAACATGTGAACGGAGGAGATGGTGGCAGAGAGGGCTGAGGATGTGAACGGGGAGATGAGGGAGCAGGAAATGGCTGGGGAATGTGACGGGGGAATGGGGGGCAGGAGGGGCTGGGGATGTGAACGGGGGTGTATGGGGGCAGAGAAGGGGGCTGGGGGAGTGACGAGGGGAGAGGGGACAGAGAAGGGAGCGGAGGTGGTGAACTGGGGGCGAGGGGGAGAGAAAGGGCTGGGGGATGTGAACAGGGGATGATGTGGGGGCAGGAAGGGGCTGGGGGATGTGACGTGGAGGGGATGGGGGAGAGAGTGGTGGATAGTGACGGGGGGAGATGGGGGGCATGAGAAGGGTCTGCGGGAATGTTGACGGATGGGCAGGAGGGGGGACTGAAGGTGTGGCGCATGGAGAGAGGCTGAGGGATAGTGAACGGGCGGAAGGGGCAGAGAAGGAGGCTAGAGATAAGCTGAACGGGAGGGGGGGCAGAGAAGGGGCTGGGGGATGTGAACGGGGGGAGAGGGGCAGGAAGGGGCTGGGTGGAACTGGGAGATGGGGAGGAGGCCGGATGATGGAGGACGGGCGGATGTGAATGGGCGGAGTTGGGGGCGAGAAGGGACTGGGGAGTTGAACGGGGGACATGGGGCAGAGAAGAGGCGGGGTGTTGAACGGGGGGAGATGGGGGCAGAGAAGGGCTGGGGGATTGAACGGAGGAGATGGGGACGAGAAGGGCTGGTGGGATGTGACGGGGGAGGAGGGGCGGAGAAGGGGCTGGGTGATGGGGTGGAGTGGGGCGGAAGGCTAGATGGACGGAAGCAGAGGGGGCTGGGGAATGTGAACGGGGGAGATGGGGCAGAGAAGGGGCTGGGGATGTGAACGGGGGGTAGAGGGGGGCAGAGAAGGGAGTCTGCTGCATTCTCACGTGGGGGCATGAGCTGGGGCCCCCAGCAAACCTCCTGTAGGGAGCAGAGCCAAGGAATTGGCTCCACCCCCTCCATTCCCAAACTGAGGGAGTCCACACCTGGGCTAGGGAAAATCTGCGGCTGGGCTTTAACAAAAGGCAAAGGCCGAGTGGTGGACAGGCACCGGGGCACCTTCTAAAGAAGACACCTGGTTTGGTTTGGTTTCCCCATCCTAGAAGAGAGAAGGCTCACAAAACCGGATCAGCCTTGGGACAAATCCCGTCCAGGACAGAGCTTGGAACCGGATCGGCCTGGGGATGGACCCAGTACAGGATGGAGCTTGGAACCGGATTGGCCTGGGGATAGACCCCACACAGGACGAAGCTCTGAACCGGATTAGCATGGAGAGGGACTGACACAGGACGGAGCTCTGAACCGGATTGGCCTGGAGAGGGACCTGGCACAGGACGGAGCTCTGTACCGGATCAGGCTGGGGAGGGACTGGCACAGGATGGAGCTCTGAACCGGATCGGCCTGGAGAGGGACTGGCACAGGACGGAGCTCTGAACCGGATCAGCCTGGGGAGGGACCCGACCCAGGACGGAGCTCCGAACTGGATCGGCCTGGGGAGGGACTGGCACAGGATGGAGCTCTGAACCGGATCGGCCTGGGGATGGACCCCGCACAGGACGGAGCTCTGAACCGGATCGGCCTGGGGAGGGACCCAGCCCAGGACAGAGCTCTGAACCAGATCGGCCTGGGGAGGAACTCAGCCCAGGATGGAGCTCTGAACCAGATCGGCCTGGGGATGGACCCCACACAGGACGGAGCTCTGAACCAGATCGGCCTGGGGAGGAACTCGGCCCAGGATGGAGCTCTGAACCGGATCGGCCTGGGGAGGAACTCGGCCCAGGATGGAGCTCTGAACCGGATCGGCCTGGGGATGGACCCCTCACAGGACGGAGCTCTGAACCAGATCGGCCTGGGGACAGACCCAGCACAGGACAGAGCTCTGAACTGGATCGGCCTGGGGAGAGACCGGCACAGGACGGAGCTGTGAACCGGATCGGCCTGGGGAGGGACTGGCACAGGACGGAGCTGTGAACCAGATCGGCCTGGGGACAGACCCAGCACAGGGGAGAGCTCTGAACTGGATCAGCCTGGGGAGAGACCGGCACAGGACGGAGCTGTGAACCAGATCGGCCTGGGGAGGGACTGGCACAGGACGGAGCTGTGAACCAGATCAGCCTGGGGACAGACCCAGCACAGGGGAGAGCTCTGAACTGGATCAGCCTGGGGAGAGACCGGCACAGGACGGAGCTGTGAACCAGATCGGCCTGGGGAGGGACTGGCACAGGACGGAGCTCTTAACCGGATTGGCCTGGGGACGGACCCCACACAGGACGGAGCTCTGAACAGGATCTGCCTGGGGATGGACTGGCACAGGATGGAGCTCTGAATCGGATCGGCCTGGGGACGGTTCCTGCGCAGGACGATGCACGCCCATCCCATCCCTGCTGTGTCCAGGCCAGGGGTGGTGCTAGGGGAGCAGCCGCAGTGTTGGGATTCAGCCAGTAGGGGGTGCTGCAGGTGTTGTGGTGAATCCCAGGCTGGTTGCGCAGCCCCAATCCAGCCCAAACCCACCATGACCCCAGGTGTGAGGCCAGGACAAGGCGCTGGCTGGGCATGGGGGCTACTCTCGAACCCTGCTGCTGGGTCTCCCAGCTCACTCAGGGGCGCATAGCTTGGCCTTCAGCCCTGTTTGAGCGGGACGGATTCTCCCTGTGACTCAACCTCTGAACTTCCCAGCTGGGCCCTGAGCCCTGGAGCCAACACCTCCTGGGCAAATCCAGAGCTAGGGCCCCTTCCTCCTGCTCAGCCGCACTGAGGAGCCAACGGGAGCCCTGCACTCCCCTTCCCCAGCATGGTCCCACCCCCGTGCTACAGGCCAGACCTGGCTGAGCTTCAAAGAAGGGCCTCCAGGGCAGGGCTGGCTGCGTGTTCCCGTCCACAGGAATCAGGACCCCTTGGTTCTAGTTCTAGCTACAGGGTTCTTGAGTTCGGAGCTGGTGGGCGGGGGCGGGGGCGGGAGACTCCTGGGATCTATTCCTGACTCTGCCCTGATGTGTAACTTGGGCCAATCCTGTCGCCTCTCTGTGCCTCAGTTTCCCCTCCTGCCCTTTGTCCATTCAAGAGCACTTTGGGACAGAGGCTGTCTCTTGCTCTGGGTCTGGGCAATAATGGGGCCCAGAGCTTTGCTGCGGCTCCGTGGCTGGTTATAAAATGCTGCCTGGACCCTCACTGGCACTGAGCAGCAGCTCCAGAGGCGGCAAGGTTTGTACTGACCCCGCAGAGTTGGGATGGCGTCAATTGGAGGCTCGTGGGAGCTGAGCTGGAGACAGATGAGACCCATACGGAGACGTGGTGAGTTCTGAGAGAGGGGGACAAGGCACAGCACAGGACGCTGCAGGAGAGCTGCCTCCAAACCAGCACGTCATCTTTAAACCCCAGAGTCAATGCCAGCCATGCCGACCAGTCTGTGCTCTGTGCGCTGCCCATTCAGGCTGCCTGCTGACTCAGGTAAGGACCCCAGCATTGCCCCATCAGGACAGGTCCCGGGCAGCTGTCGGGGCTAGAGATTCAATTACCTTTTAAAAGGCGGCATCGATTCTGCACCTCGAGCTGCCCCGAAACCAGCGTCCTCCATCCCCAGATGAGCCACGTCCCTGCTCGAGGGGGCGAGCCCTTCGCCTCCCCCAGCCCGGTGCCTCGCCAGTGCCATTCGTGACAAGCTCCAGTCACTACTCCAATGACTCACCAGGAGAAAGCGACTATCCCACAGCACGGCAGCTAGAGAGTGCTAGGGCACACGTCAGTGACCCCCCCTGTCCTCCTTCAGCTGAGGGACGGGGAAAGCAAACCTGGCCCTCCCATGGCCCAGGAGTGCGATAATCCTGTGCTAAAGGGACCAGGGCTTGTCTGGCCCGAAGGGGATTTGTTCCAGTTCACTGAGATTTTCTTTTTTTTTTTCAGGGTCAACTGGAAACAAAAAAGCATCCTGGATTCTTTGGGGCTGCCAGCGGGACCTGCACCCCGATTTTCACCCAGCTCCACTGCTGAGCCCCCCGTCACACCGGGCTGCACACCCTGGGCTGCTCCCCCACAGCCGGCAACAGGTTCAGCCGGGGGATTTCTAACCACAGCCACTTTACTCGGAGTTACTGATCTGTGCAACCTGCACAAGTGCTGAGATGCCCCCTCCCCTGCTCTGAGTCCCCCTCCACGAGTCCAAGGGTCAGCAGGCATCAGAGTGCTCAGGGTCCCTCCATGGGAGCATGCGCTGAAAGGCTGCCAGTTCCACACGCCGGGCCAGGAAGACAGGCAGAACTGCAGGGTCTCAATGCAGGGATGAGAGATGGCGTTCGGAGGAGGGATTTAGGTTTATGAGGAACTGGGGAACCTCTTGGGAAAGGAGGAGCCTGTACAGGGAGGACGGACTCCACCTAAACCAAAGCAGAACCAGATGCTGGCATGGAAAATTAAAAAGGTCGTAGAGGAGTTTTTGAACAAAGGGCTGAGGGAAAGCTGATAGGTGTGGATGAGCAGCCATTCGGACAGAGACAGCCCTCAGGGGACGACTTATTAACAGGGCTTCTCTAGATCCGAGTAAAGAGGAGAGGAGAGATTTTGGTAAAGTACAGGTTGGAGCTGAAGAGAAAGAGTGAAATGAAAAAGAGTCCCATTCAGTGACATCACTTAATGGCAGACAGCTAAATAGCGACACGTTTTGTAAGTGCTTGTATACAAATGCTAGAAGCCTGAATACTAAAATGGATGAACTTCAGTGCCTGGTATTAAATGAGGATAATGGTATAACAAACATCACAGGATGATAATCAATGGGACACAGTAATACCAGGGTAGAAAATACATAGGCATGATGGAGTAGGTCATGCTGGTGGGGGAGTGGCACCATATGTGTAAGAAAGCGTAGAGTGAAATAGAGGAAAAATCTTAAAAGAATCAAACTATACCATAGATTCTCTATGGAGAGAAATTCCAGACTTGAATAGTAAGAATACAGCAGTGGGGATATACTGCCGACCACTTGACAGGATGATCATCGTGATTCTGAAATGCACCAGGAGATTAGAGAGGCTATAAAAATTGAAAGCTCAATAATTATGGAGGATTTCAACTATTCCCATCCCGACTGGGCACAGGTCACTTCAGAACGAGATGCAAAGAGAAAATTTCTAGACACATTAGTGACAGCTTCTTGGAGCAGCTAGTCCTGGAACCCACAAGAGGGAGGCAATTCTTGATTTAGTCCTAAGTGGAGCACAGGATCTGGTCCAAGAGGTGAATATGCCTGAACCACTCAGTAACAGCGGTCATAAAATAATGAAATTTAACATCTGGGGGTGGGGGAGGGTGGAATATTAAAGAACACCACGGAAGCATTTAACTTCAGAAAGAGGAACTACCCATAAAGGAGGAGGCTAGTTAAATGGAAGCTACCGTTACAAAAGTGAAATGCCTGCAAGCCAGTAAGAGGACCAGAAAAGTGTCACCGTGGCTGAACAGCAGAATAAAAGAAGTGGTTAAAGGCAAAAAGGCATCCTTTAAAAACTAGGAGGCAGAGCCTACGGAGGGCAATAGAAAGGAGCATAAACTGTGGCAAGCCAAATGTAAAAAGTATAATTAGGGAGACCAAAAAAAGAATTTTTAGCAAAAGACAAGAACTAACAGCAATTTTTTTAAGTACATCAGAAGCAGGAAGACTGCCAAGCAGTCAGTTGGGCCCCTGGGGGATAGAGATGCTAAAGGAGTGCTAAAGGGAGATAAGGCCATTGCAGAAAAGCTAAATGCGGAGGATGTGAGGGAGATTCCCACATCTGGTTCCCACACTTTTGAAGTGGCAGATCTGAGGAGCAGTCCCAGATTAAGGTATCAGTAGAGGAGATTTTGGAACAAACTGATAAATGAAGCAGTAATAAGTCACCAGGACCAGCTGGAAGTCACCCAAGAACTCATGCATGGCATTGCAGAACTGCCAGCTGTACGGTGTAACCTCTTGCTGAGATAAGCCTCTGTACCAGCTGATTGGGGGATAGCTAATGTAATGCCAATTTTTAAAAAGGGCTCCAGAGACAATTCTCGCAATTATAGGCCAGTAAGCCTAACGTCAGTATCAGGCACGCTGGTTGAAACTATAGTTAAGAACAGATTTATCAGGCACATAGATGAACTTGATTTGTTGGGGAAGAGTCAATGTGGCTTTTGTAAAGGGAAATCATATCTCACCAATCTATTAGAATTCTATGACAGGGGTCAACAAGCACGTGGACGAGGGTGATCCAGTGGACATAGTGTACTTAGATTTTCAGAAAGCCTTTGACAAGGTCCCTCACCAAAGGCTCGTAAGCAAAGTAAGGAGTCATGGGATAAGAGAGAAGGTCCTCTCATGGATCAGTAAAAAGATAGGAAACTAAGTGAGGTGGCAAAGTTTGCGGACGATACAAAATCACTCAAAAGAGTTAAGTCCAAAGCAGAATGTGAAGAGCTACAAAGGGACCCAACAAAACTGGGTGACTGGGCAACAAAATAGCAAATGAAATTCAGTGTTGATAAATGCAAAGTGACGCACATTGGAAAACATCATCCCAACGATACATCTAAAATGATGGGGTCTATCTTAGCTGTTACCACTCAAGGAAGATCTCGGCATCATTGTGGAGAGTTCTCTGAAAACATCCACCCAATGCGCAGCAGCAGCCAAAAAAGCAAACAGAATGTTGGGAATCATTAAGAGAGGGACAGATAAGCCAGTAAATATCATAATGCCTCTATATAAATCCATGGTACGCCCACACGTTGAACACTGCGTGCAGTTCTGGTCGCCCCATCTCAAAAAAGCTCTATTAGAACTGCGAAAGGTACAAAAATGATTAGGAGTACGGAACAGATTTTATGTGAGGAGAGATTAAAAAGACTGGGACTGCTCAGCTTAGAAAAGAGGCGACTAAGGAGGGTATGATAGAGGTCTATAAAATCATGACTGGTAAGGAGAAAGTGAATAAGGAAGTGTTATTTACCCCTTCACATAACACAAGTACCCCAGGGATCACCCAGTGAAATTAACCAACAGTAGATTTCAAACAAACAAAAGGGAGTATTTCTTCACTCAGTCAGCCAGTGGAACTCATTGCCAGGGGATGTTGTGAAGGCCAAAAGTATAAGTGGATTCAAAAAAAGAACTAGATAAGTTCCTGGGGGATAGATCCATCAAGGGCTATTAGCCGGGATGGTCAGGGATGCAACCCGTGCGCTAGGTGTCCCTAAACCTCTGATAGCCAGAAGCTGGGACTGGAAAATGGGGGATGGATCACTCGATAAATTGCCCTGTTCTGTTCATTCCTTGCGAAGCCCCTGCCCCCATGGGGCTGGCCCCACCTGGGCACAGGCCCCATTTCCCCTCGGGTGGAGCCAATGGGTGAGAATCCTTTGGGATTGAAGGCACCAGAAGGGAACCAGGATTGTTCTTCAACTGGGGTCACCCCGGTTCTTGGGCAGGGCCCTGGGCAGGGAGCAGAATCATCAGCCGCCCCCAGCCAGGTCAGGGCCGGGCTCAGCACCTGAGCAAAAGGGGCCTCTCAGTTGGGTATGCTCAGCCCCCCATCAGGGGAACCCACCAGCGATCCCAGAGGGTGGGGTGGGAACTCACCATCCATCCTAGAGGGGTAGGGGACTTGTATGGATCCTGGGCTGCGGGGGACTCGCTGCTGTCCCCACGGGGAGATACTGGGCCCAGTGACACCCACCCCAGGAACCGGGTGCTGCAGGGGCTGGGGAGAGCCATGACCTGGCCCAGTTCTTTGGATGCCCAGCTGGCACTGGGCTGGGAAACTCGACTGTGACCCATCCCTGGAGCAGGGCTGGGAAATTCAGCTCCAACCTGTCCCTGGAACAGAGCTGGGACGCTCAGCTCCAACCAGTCCCTGGTGTGGGGCTGGGACACTGGGCAACGACCAGTCCCTGGAGCAAGGCTGGGACCCTCAGTTCTGACCTCTCCCTGGAGCGGGGCTGGGACGTTTGGCTCTGACCCCTCCCCAGTGTGGGGCTGGGACACTCGACTCCAACCCATCCCTGGAGCAGGACTGGGACGCTCGGCTCCGACCCGTCCCTGGTGTGGGGCTGGAACATTCGGCTCTGACCCGTCCCTGGAGCGGGGCTGGGACACTCGACTCCAACCTGTCCCTGGAGCAGGACTGGGACGCTTGGCTCTGACCTGTCCCTTGTGTGGGGCGGAACATTCGGCTCTGACCCGTCCCTGGAGCAGAGCTGGGACGCTCGGCTCTGACGTCTGGAGGCAGAGCTGGGGATGCACACCTACGACCCGTTCCTGGGAGCAGGGCTGGGATGCCAGTTTTGACCCGTGCCCTGCCGCAGGGCTGGGACACTGGGCTCTGACACGTCCCTGAGAGGGCCTGGGACGATCAGCTCCGCCATCTCTGGTGTGTGCCACTGTGCCAACCTGGCCCTGCAGGGTGGCAGAGCATACCCAGGGAGGAGGGACGGGGGCAGCAGACAGTGGTCCGTATCCCCTTTCATGGCCTCTGCCAGCTCTGGGGCAGAGCTGAAGTCCATAACCAGGCTGTGGTTGGTGTATATCTTATGCATGGTTTGCAGGTTTGTGGTGTGTACGCATATCAATAAGAACGGGCTTACGGGGATCCAGACCAAGGTCCATCTAGCCCAGTATCATGTCTTCCGACAGTGCCGTGCAGGTGCCCCAAGGGAGCGGAACAGAACAGGGAATCATCAGTGATCCATCCCCTGTTGCTTGCTCATTCCCAGCTTTGACTAATACAGAGGCTAGGGACACCATCCCTCCCATCCTGGCTATATACCGATTATGACTTTCCTCCATGAAACTATATCTAGCTCTTTTTTGAACCTGTTGAGCTCTAGCCATACTCCACTGCGGGAGGAGTTCTACAGAGTTAACTGGCGTTGTGTGGAATAAAAACTCCTTTGTGTTTGTTTTAAAAACCGTAGCTGCCCCAGTAACTTTCATCTTGATGACCAGCCTAGTTCTTGTGTTAATGAGGAGGTAAATACACTTCCCTGTATTTACTCTCATCCACACCAGATCAATCATCGTTTATAGACCTCGATCATATCCCCCTTCGTCGCCTTCTTTTTCCTAAGTGAAGTCCCAGTCTGCCTCACATGGACAGCTGCTCCACAACTCCTATCAGGACACCGCTGTATCTGTTGGCTCAGTGGGACGGACGTCTAATGAGGAGGAGGTATTGATACAGGTGGGGTGTCGGTAGGGTGCTCATGTTGTTAGGGAGGATGCTGCAGCGGTGTCAATGGCATGTGGACTGGCGCGATTCTCTGCTTGTGAAGGAGTCCAGTACTGGGGTCATGTTTGTGTTTAGTCCGTTACTGTGTGGTCGATGGGTGGGCCGTGAGTGGTCCGGTGTGAGGTTCCATAGTGTTCTGATGGTGGTATTAGTGTGTTTGGGGGGGAGTAGTCTCATTGCTATGGAAGCGGTGTCCTGTTGTGTGTGTGAGGGGGGGTGTCCATGTCGAGGTGTCTTGTGTGTGGGAAGTGCCTGTTAGTATCTGTGTGTGTCAGTAGGTTGTTTGAAGAGCAGGCTGTGTGTATAAGGGTCACGTTGCGGGTATTTAGGCATGGTCAACTCGGCGTAAGTGTGTGTATGGTGGTGGTCACTGGGCGAAGTGGCATGTATGGTCACTGTGCAGTGGTTGTCCATGGGGCAGCTCATTGGTGCTGTGTATGGGGTTTTGTCCCGGCCAGAGTCTGTCGTATGGGGGTGTCACTGGCAGAGTGGCTGTGTATGGGGGGTCATGGGCGGCATGCGTGTTATGGGGGGGTGTCCTGGCAGATGTGCTAATAGATTATGGGGTGTCACTGTGATGAGCTTATGTGGGGGGGTCTCACTTGGGCGGATGTGGCTGTGGATCGGGCGACGTCACCAGGCAGAGCTTGAGGGGGGTCTGCGTGGGTGGCTGGTAATGCGGGGTGCACGCTGTGGTCGGCAGTGGGTGCTGTCATTGGCGTGGGTAAGCACTGTGCGATATGGGGTGTATGGGCGTGTCACTTGCGGATAGTGGATGGGCGTGACTGGGGGTGTGGCTCAGAAGTGCAGATGGGCTGTCGGTGGAGATTGGGGGGGTTCCTTGGCGAGTGCTATGTATCAGGGCCGGGTTGGTACTGGAGTTGCAGAGTGCTGTGATGCGGCGCGGTGTCCCTGGCGATTGGTTGGTGCCTGGAGGCTGTGTATCGGGGGATCCACTGAGGCAGTAGTGGCTGTGATGGGGGGCACTGGCGCTAGATGGCGTGGTATGCGAGGGTCGTCATCTTGCGGAGTGGGTTGTGATGGGGGGTCACTGGGCAGTGTGGCTGTGTAATGGGCGGTTCCACTGCAGAGTGGTGTGTATGGGGGGTGTTCACCTGTGCGCAGTGGCTGTGTGATGGGGGTCACTGCACAGAGTTGGCTGTGTTGGGAAGTGTCCGTGGGAGGTGTAGGGCCTGCCGGGGCTGTGTATGGGGGGGTCACTGCACGGTGGCTGTGTATCGGAGGGAAGTCACGTGCAGAGGACTTGTTATGGGGGGAGTCATGCGTGATGTGTGTGTTATGGGTGTCACTACTGCCGTGAGTGGCTGTGTATGTATGAGGTTAGGTGTTCACTGAGTCTGCAGGTGGCTTGTGAATCGGGCGGTGGTACTGGGCGGAGTGCGTGAAGTTGCTTAATCAGGTCACGTGCGAGTGGACTGTGTATCGGGGTCACTGGGCGGAGTGGCTGTGTATGGGGAGGGACTGTGGCATTGATGGTGTGTATCGGGCACCGGGCAGTGCCTGTGTCGACGGCATTGTAAAGTGCTGCTGCTACGGTCGGGCTTCTGTAGGGTGGCCCACGAGCTGTAGGGCAGATCATGTGGACGTGTTGTGATTGGGGGTCACTGGTCAGTCGCGAGTGGCTGTGTATCGAGGGGACTCACTGCCTGTACAAGAGTGGCTGTGTATCGGGGGGTCACTGGGCGGAGTGGCTGTGTATGGGTGGGTCACTGCACGGAGTGGCTGTGTATGGGGAGGGTCACTGTGCAGAATGGTTGTGTATTGGGGGGTCACTGGGCAGAGTGGCTGTGTATGGGGGGTCACTGCGCGGAGTGGCTGTGTATGGGGGGGTCACCGTGCGGAATGGCTGTGTATGAGGATCTCTGTGTGGCCAGTGGAGGTGTAGATGGCGTTTGGGGGTGTATAGGGGATGGCGGTGTGTGCTCGCTAGGTGTGTTTAGGGGGTGTTATGAGATCAGTGCGGGTGTAAACGCTGTGGCGGTGTGTGCTCAGTGGGTATCTATTTCTGCTCAGTGTGTGTGTATGGAAGGAGTGTGTGTACTCTGTGGTTGTGAATGGGGGGTGCTCAGTGGGTGGAATGGGGGGTTCTCTGTGGGTGTGAATGGGGGGTTCTCTGTGGGTGTGGGTGAGTGTGCTCAGTGGGTGTGTATGGGGGGGCAGGGCCCCAGGTCTCCAGGGGTTCATTACTGTGACCTTTCACTATTTCTCTAACCCCCCTGAGCTCGGTCACCCCCCAATTCCCTGACAGGAGGTGGAGCCTCTGCAGCGAGTGGGGCTGAGCTGAGCTGAGTCTCCCGGGTGACATGTGGCCAGCAAGGCCCTGCGGTGACGTGGCCAGCCAGTGAGGACTCTACTGACATGCAGCTAGTGAGGACCCACGGCCAGCAAGGACCCACGGCAACATGCAGGACCCTTTCAAACCAAACCAAGGCTCCGTCTGGGATCCAGCACAGACGAGGCTGCAGGCCAGCCCTGCAAAGCCAAGCTGAAGGCAGCATCTGCAGAGACACTAGCCCTCGGTGTCTCCTGGGGTAATCCCAGTGCTGGTCCTGACTCTGACCCGAGTCTCCAGCTGCTCCTGTCAACAGTCACTTGAGGCTCCTCCCTTTGGGCCCTGCTGTGGCTGGTGCCGCATTCCCCAGTTCAGCTGCCTCAGTTTCCCCAGGGCACCTCTCCACCCCCCCACCTCACTCCTGTGGGAGTGAATGGCCCTGTGACACCCAGCCCATGGGGCCAGGGAAACTGATTGGCCTTTGACACCCAGCCCACGGGCAGCAATACAAGGGGCTGGGGAAACCGAGTCAGGAACATTGTTCAGCAAAACCTTTCAGAAATCCCTGCTTTCTCCTCAGCCTGGCTTTCAGCTCCAAACTACCCTCCCCCACCCCCATTCCAGGGAAGACAGGAAGGGCTGGGAGCTGGCTGGCACCTGCAAGTGCCAGCAGCTGCTCTCTTGTGGCAGGGAGTTCCACAGGGCACCACTGCAACTGGGAGTTATTGGGGGCTTCAAGGGGGAAGTAATGGGTGCAGCAGATCCAGAGTGAGAATCCCAAGCATGCAGAGGAGGTCGGAGGGCTGCCCGTCACAGACCCCAGCGTCATTCTGGGTCATGGGTTGGGGGCAGCTGCTAGGCTCAGCCCTGCTTCTTGGGCCGTGTGAGATCTGGAGAGCAGGGGCTCTGTGGCGGGAAGGGGTGTGTCCTGGTGGCTGGGGAAGAGGGCAGTTTGGGGACCCAAAGCAGAGGCCCAACCCAGCTGGTCCCCTTCGCCCCCAAAGCCAGGGGGCAAGTGGCCCCAGGGAGCCTGGGCCTATGGGAAGAGTGGAAGGCTGTTCCGGCTCGTCCCGGGGCAAGGGAGCGCTTGGTTATGGGGAAGCTGACCTGGGGGACAGGACAGAGGTACCCAGGGGTGAGGAGCAGTCACACAGGTCACTGTTAAGAGAGAGACACCCCCCCACCTCAGCACTGGGTCAGCGCAGGGACAAGGGGCTGGGAACCAACCCGGCCAGCCCCTGAGCTTTCAGTCAAATGCTCCACGGCTGTAAGCGAGAGGGGGACTGGAGGGGCTGCGGGGTGGAAGAAGGCCTGAGGAGGGAGGTGCAGGGGGACCCCAAAACTGAACTTTGTTCCTGTGTTTCATGGCTTCTCTCCCTGTGTGGCAGATTGGATCTGGGAGCTCATCCAGCCCCTTCTTTAGGCAGCGCCGGGCGCCACCTGGTGGCGAAGAGAGGGCGCTGCAGACCCCCAACGAGCGGCCCAAAGCCGGGGTCCTGCCTGGGGAGGGAGCCCCATAGACTGTGCCAGGCCCCCCAGAATCCGGTGGGGCGGGACACCTGGGACCCCCCCAGAGGACTGCATCTCTCCCACTCACAAATAGAGCTGCTGACACCCATCACGACCAGACCCCTCCCACGCAGCAAAGTTCCCCCCCTTGAGCCCCAACCTGGGCCTGCCCCTCAGTGACCCCGCACTGCCCCAGCCATCCCACCCATGGGGGCAGAATGGCCGGGGGCTGTGGGGCGCAGGGGCTGCTCCAGCAGTCTACTGGGGGCAGTGCAGAGAGCACATGGGGGTGATTTCGGGTGCAGCAGGGGTGGGGTTCTGGGGTACAGTGGGTGGAAGCATTAGCACAGGGCTGGGATACCAGGGGGCTGCAGGTCAGGACTGAGGGGTGGACCCTGGTGGGAGGGGGGCTATGTGCCTGCACAGGCTGCGAACTGGGGAGCCAGCACTCGGGGGGTGGAGCTCAATGTGGTGGGGTGGAGGCAGCAGTGGTGCTGAGCAGGGGCTGGGGGAGGGAAGGGTCCAGGCTTGTCCTGGGGGAGAGCTGGGATCTCCCTGGAACTCACCACTGCCCCCTGCTGTAGGCAATGGGGGGGCTTCCAAGCTCTGTCCTTAGCCCCCCACCCCCAGGGCCCTACTCCATGCTAGGCTCAGTCAATGGTGGGGAAAGCTTCTCTACAAAGGGCCTCTCTGTCCTGGTCTCTCCCAGAGCCAGGGGCCCGTCCAGCCCGATACCCCCTGCCCACACACAGAGCCAGGGGCCCATCCAGCCCGGTACCCCCCTGCCCACACACACACAGAGCCAGGGGCCCATCCAGGCTGGTTAGGGTTACCAACTGTCTAAAACACAAACCCAACCCCCCTGCCTTGTTCCTTCCCCAAGGCCACGTCCCTGCCCTGCCCCATCCCTTCTCTGGTGCCCTGGCCCCCCACTCACTCCAGCCCCCCACCCTCACTCATTTTCACCAGGCTGGGGCAGGGGATTGGGATGTGAGAAGAGGTGTGGGCTCTGGCCTGCGGGGTGGGGCCAAGGAGTTCGGAGTGTGGGAGGGGGCTCTGGGTTGAACCTGGGGCAGAAGTTTAGGGTGAAGGAGGTGGTTTGGGGGGTGGGATCTGGGAGGGTGCTTGGGTGCAGGAGGGGGATCAGGCAGGGGGTTGGGGTGCGGCCTATGGGAGACTGAGCTTGATTCCGGGAGACTCCTGCCCAGACCAGGAGAGTTGGCAGCTCTCAGCCCAGTACCCCCCTGCCCACACACAGAGCCATGGGCCAGTCCAGCCTGGTACCCCCCCCGGACACACACACACACTCCTGGTTCTACCCCTGGCTCTGGCTGGCAGTGGGCGAGTCCCTCCTGCTCCCTGCACCAGGGTATTTGATCACTTTCCCCTGGGGACCCCGTGCTGAGTTCTCTGCACCAACTCCAGCCTCCAGGGAGCAGCTCCCTGCAGGAGCCTGACCCCAGCCCTTGCTCTGCCTGGACCCACACACACCAGGCTAGCTCCACAGCCTGACCCAGCCTCCCAGGGAGGGCGGGAACACACTCCCCAGCAGAGCAGCAGGAGGCATCTGGGCCCCTGGCCCAGCATGGTCAGCCCCACTGCAAGGGGCTCAGCACCCCCAAGCCTACAGAGGGCCCCATGGGGGGTCCGCACTCCCCTGTTGCTCCAGCAGGGGACTGTGCTGACCCCCAAACCCTAATGCTCTGAGATGGGGGCTGACCCCAGACCCCACCACCTTCCTCAGCCCTCCCAAGGCATTCTGAGCCTGCCCCTCTCTGTAACATGGGCTGTGGGGGTCCATGAAGGGATCACGGGGGGGGGGGGGCCCATTGGGGCCCCCAGCAAGGTCCTGCACCCAGCACAATGGAAGAATGCCCCCACTTTAAGATCTGGACTCAGCCCCTGCCCCAGGCAGGAGAGCTGCCCTTAGGGTGACCAGATGTCCTGATTGTATAGAGACAGTCCCGATTTTTGGGTCTTTTTCTTATTTAAGCTCCTATTACCACCACCACCCCAGCTCCAATTTTTCACACTTTCTGTCTGGTCACCCTACCTGCCCCCCGTCCCCCTCAACAGCCAGGGCATCAAGGGGAGGGGGTTGGGGTTGAGCCATGAAGCTGCCCTGTCATCCACCCCAGCCAGCTGCTGCTGAGGGCCATGAGGCCATTCCCAGGGGAGAGCCCCCACTCCATGGGGTGGGGAGACAGCCAGGGCCGGCTCTAGCAATTTCGCCACCCCAAGCACGGTGGCACGCCGCGGGGGTGCTCTGCCGCTCGCCAGTCCCGTGGCTCTGGTGGAGCTGCCGCAGGCTTTTCTGCGGAGGGTCCGATGGTCCTGTGGCTCCAGTGGAGCTGCCGCAGGTACGTCTGCGGGAGGTCCACCGGAGCCGCAGACCAGCGGACCGTCCGCAGCCATGCCTACGGCAGCTCCACGAGAGCCGCCTGCTGCCCTCCCGCGGCATGCCGCCCCAAGCATGCGCTTGGCACGCTGTGGCCTGGAGCCAGCGCTGGGGACAGCCAGAATCTCATTTTTTTTCAGGAGCTCCTGCCTCCAGCCAGTGCCCCAGCCTGCCTCATCCCACCACAGCCATTGCCCCACCCAGGGGGTGACTGGCTCCTCTGCTCCTCCTGGGCCCACGGGAGGCAGATTCCCCTGCACCACCCCAGAGTCAGCCACAGCTCAGCACCAGGGGTGAGGGCCCCTGTGTAAATAGCCATCATGCCCCGTCCCAGCCCGGCTCGGTGCCTCTGGTGCTGCCACGGGACGTGCGCGGGGGGTGGGGTGGGGCTGAAGTGATGGAGGGATGTCCCCTTTCTCCCTCACTGCTCCCCCATCCCCCCATCTCCTCCAAGGGCAATAAGGTGTTGGGGGGGGAGGACCAGCTGGATCTGGGTGTCCCACGCAGACCTACATGCCCCTTTGGGGAGTCTGATGCCAATGCCAGGCTGGACTGCTGCCATGGATGAGGGGTGGGCAGGCTGTGCTGGGGGTCCCGCCCTCCTCAGTCTGAGTGCAGGGGAAGAACTGGGGCCCGTGGAGCAGTGTGAGACCCAGCTGGGGGAAGCAGGCGGGAGGCAGCCTGCAGGTAACACTGCTGGGACAGTGCCAGGTGCCAGGGCTCCCCCCACTCCATGCACCCCAGGGCCTTTAATCACTGTCAGGGCAGGCTCTCAGTGGTAAATCTCACCCAAAAAACAGCCTCTCCCTGCAACCCAGACCCTCAGTACTGCACTGACTGCCAGGGGAGAGCGCCCCCTGCTGAGTTCCTACTCTGCTTCCTGCAGCACAGCACCCCCTAGTGCATTAGGGTCAGCCCTAACAGGGGAGCGCACCCCCTGCTGAGCCCCCACCCTGCTCCCTGAAGCACAGCACCCCCTAGTGCCACCCTGGGGCACTGGGGTCAGCCCTGACTGCCAGAGGAGAACGCCCCCTACTGAGCCCCCTCTCTCCCTGCAGCCTACTCAGTTCTCCTTGGCATGCTAACCCAGGCACTGGCACAGCCTCCGCTGAGCTGCCAAGCCCTTTGGACCCCCCAGGCTGGCACCCAGCGCCCTGCATTGGGCAGGAGCTCACCCCATCCCCCAGGCTGGTGGCACCAGCCCAGCCCTGGCACCGCCTGCCCCATTTGGCTAAGCCGGGCCAAGGGTGCTGTCTGCAGTGGCATCTCCTTGGCCTGGAGCCCCTCCCCGCGGCTCCTGAGCCCCCCAGGCCGCTGATGCCACTGGCAGGGCTGCGCACTGGAGGGGGGGGCAGCACACTGGGTGACCGCAAGGGTCCCTGGCAAAGGGGTGCCAGGTCCGCCTTCCCCCCTCCTCGAGCCAGGCCTGCAGTGGCAGCGGCCGGGGCGCAGGTGGCGCTGTTGGCCAACACATGGCAACATCATCCCCACAGCCCAAGAAACGCCCTGGGGACGTGGCAGACCCTCCATGGGGCTCAGGGACTCCCATACCCCCCCCCCCCCATCCTTGTGAGCACGGCTCTCACACGTGGGCAGCTCCGGGCACAGGTCAGAGTCACTGTGCCACACCATGCCAGGGCATCTCCTGCCCCACTGCCTCTCCCCACATGGGCAGGAGAGACCCTCGCATTTCACACTCCCCTCCTCTCGCCATGGGCACCAGCCTTTGTCCAGAAGGGGCAGGACCAGGGGGGTGGGAGCAAGCCCTGGAGGCCCTGTGCCATGGCTGCTCGCAGCCCATGAGCAATGGAGTTGGGTGGGCGGGGGGAGATATTGCTCAGTTCCCAAGGGGGCTAGTCAGCCGCAGCCCAGAGCAGGGGGCTGGAATCCCTCCCCCAACCCATGAGGGGCGATGGGAGGCTCAGCCACATGGCCTGTCCCTGCCCCAGTACCAAGGCAGTGCCCCAAACCAGCCCCTCCCCCCGACAGGGCAACCCAAAGAGACCTACAGGACAGTTCCTCAGCTCCCCAGAGCCCCCTCACCCCTCTGCCCCCAGCAGCCTATAGGGCCCCCTTGCTGCTCAGAGCTGGCATCAGGTGCCTTCCAGCGCTGTGGGGAACCAGGGACCAGGACTGCACCGCGGAGATGGGGGTCGGGGCAAACCTGAGCCAAGGGACGCACGCCCTGAGCTGGGGTGAGGGATTGGAACGGCTGGGAGCAGAGACGTCCAGTGAAATCCAGGGGAGCACTGGCTCCAGGGGGAGCTGGCACTGGCAGGGCAGCGTCATTCACCAGCCACCCAGAGCGAATGCCCCGTGATGACTCCCTGTACTGCTCAATCCCTCTGCAGCGCCTGGCACTGGCCACTGTCGGGAGACAGGATACCGGGGGCGGCGGGGTGAGCACCGGGGCTAAAGCACCCCTGGTCCTGGGGATGGTAAAGGCAAGGAAAGGGGGACTCGCGTCATGGGGACACAAAGGCAAGAGGAGGTGACCCCCCCGAGGCAGCACAAGCCATCTCAGCCCCTGCCCCAGCGAGGGAGCAGGGTCACACGGCTGCCAACTTGCAAAAACACCAGCCCTCCCCTGGCCCGCTCAGCTGCAGAGACCCACCACCTGCTCCTGGGGATGGGGAGCTTTATGGGGGGAGCATTTCCACCCCTACAGTCGGTGCCTGGGGAAGACAGAGGAGACACTGGGGGGGATCAGATCCCCCCTCCCACCAGAGGAGCATTTTGGTGCAGAGATGAGGGCTTTGGGAGGCAGGTGGCAGTGGGCTCTGGCCTGGCTACCTTGGAGTGAGCCGCTGGCTGCAGCGATAAGACCAGTGCCCGTTAGCCAGACCTTCCCTGGGGAAGAAACCCTCCAGCGGCCCCGACAGGACGCACCTGTAGAAGGCACCCCTGGGGCCAGCCTCTCCCACCCACCCCCAGCAGCCACCCTGAGACCCAGGGAGCAGGGTCCCTCCCACAGCTGGGGTGGAGCATCTCCCTCATTCATCCCCCCCCACCCCACACCCAGAGCAGCATTCCAAGGAGCAGGAGCTGAACCCCAACGGAGCCCCAAATCCCTGCCCTGTGACCGTCCCAGAGCCCTGAGCTAGAGGTCAGGACTGCTATGGCCCTGCCCAGCGCCTGCCAGCCTGCCTGGGCCGTGCTGGGCCCGGAGAGCCGGGCGCACAAGAGCTCAGCAGGGGAGATTTATGAGCAGCTGAAGGGGTGCAGCGCTCAGACCATGTGCAGCTCTCCGCTGTAAATCAGCTGCTGCTGGAGGCGAAGACTCCTGGGCTCCTGCACAAAATGCTGCAGGCACAGATCCAGGGGGCGGCCGGAGAGGAGGGCGCTTGCCTCTGGGTACAAACCCCTGGGACAGCTGGGATGATCCTGAGCCCTGGGCACTACCCTGGGGCAGCTACAGCAATGTAGGGGCCAGCTTGGGAAAACCGGCACAAACACTGACCGGCCTGGAGCCAGAGTCAGAGCCAGAGCCAGAGCCAGGGAGGTCAGCGACGCTGCTCAGGGCGGCAGGGCGCAGTGCAGGAAGGGCCCAGCAGGAGCCACCAGCTGCAATCACAGCTGGAGATAGCTGCACAGAGGGGCCTCAGGCCTCTCCCCACAGCTGGGGAGCAGCACCAAGCAACCCACTGATCTCACTCCTAGGAGGGAAGGGGATCGGGGCAGCAGAAGGATGCTTCAGGCCTGGCGCCTGCAGGACCCTAGGGGGTCGCAGCAGGCTCTGCACCCACCTGCCCCCTAGCTCCAGGAGCCTCTCCTCCAAGCCGGTTTGGGGGCAGGGATTACCCATGGGGCATCTCCCCAAAGATGGGGGGAGTGGCCGCGTACCACAGAGCTGGAAGGGCCCAGCCCAGCCAGGAGCAGCAAGGCCAGTAGGGGCAAGGCAGGGGAGTGCTGCAGCGGGGGCCGCCAGTCATTGACCCCAACTGTAAACCCTGCATGTGATGGAAACTACTTCTAGCCAGGGAGTGTGGCTGCACCCCAATTTCCAGCCCCTCTGGAGCTGTGACCTGGCCCTGCAGGGCTCCAGCTGCTGGCAGGGGTCAGGATTAGCGCAGTCAACATTGTCCAGCTGCACAGCCCCTCTGGGCCTGGCTTGGGCTACCCCCTCCCCACCCCAGGGCCTGATATAGAACCTCTGAAGCATCCTCTCCTCTGGGGCCAGGCATGACCCATCTCCAGTGGGGAGAGCGCCTCTGGTTCCAATTGAACCCTGGAGAGCTGTCCCGCACCCCCACCAAGATCCAGGGCCATGGCACCCAGAGAGTGAAGGGCAACCAGCAGGACAGGCTCAGCAGCCTGCAGCTCCCATTGGGTGCAAGGGGGAGCCCCTCTGCCCGCATCACTGAGCACAAGGGGGAACCCAGCCTCCCAACGTGTGAGGGGAACGCTGGCCCCCCAACTCCCATGAGCACTCTGGAGGCTGGCTGGAAGTGGCTTTGCCCATGGCAGAGCTGGGCCAGGAGCGCCAGTGACGCTGGCCCCCCATTGCAGGGCAGGGAGATCCCAGAGCTGTGGGGCTGCCAAGCTGGGTCCCCAGGAAACGCAGCTAACAGCAAAGGCACCTGGGCAGCGTGTGGAGGAGACGCCCCTGTGCTGGATCCCCGACTCTGCCCTGGCCTGGGAAGCTGCTGGGCTCCAGAGCCCACCCCATGCTGGCTGCACCCAAGTGGAACCCCTGGGAGGACACGAGCCCAGGCAACCCCACATCAGCAGCACCTGCCCCGCGAAGGGCCTCAGTGGCTGGATCGTAACTGACTATTGCAATGGCAGGGAGTGCACAGGGTCCCACCCCCTGGAGGGATCAGCCAATGCAGACGGAGGAAGGAGGGTGATGTGGGGAAGCCCCGCCCCCCACCACACCCCAAAGAGGGCGCTAGGCCAGGACACACAACCGCCACAGGGGGCAGCAGTGAGGCAGGGTCCAGGGTGCCACCTCATCCCATCCTGGGCTTGGTTTCAGCAGCAATGAGTCTGGGGGACCCCCTGCAAGTCCAAGGATGGACACATGGCTGGGCTGGGCAGCAGCCACCTCCGCTGACCCTGAGGTGGGGCTCCCCGTTGTTCAAGGGCTGGGGACGCAGCAGCCGCCCAGAGGGTCAGAAAAGAGCCAGACACCAGATCCAGCAAAATCCTCCAACATGTTAGGGCTCCAGGCAGTGCGTCATACAGGACAGGGGGTGGGACACAGTAGAAATGGGGGCAGAAGTGGGATCCGAGCCCTATCGCAGCAGAGACCACTTGATCTGTTCTTTGGCCGACTGCAGCACCTGGAAAGCAGACAGGGGGTGGCTCAGCTGGAGGTGCTGGGTGGCAGATCTTCTTCCCTCCCCTCCAGTGACCTGCCAGCCCCACTGCCAGAGCCAACCCCCTTCGCCATGATGACCACAGACCTCAACAGCCCTGCAGGGGGCATGGGAAACCCCACAGCTCTCTGGATAAGCGCAGCGGCTGATGCCAAGATCCAGGGCCCCACTTGGCTGCTGTCCCCCTCACCCCCAGAGGGAGCCACGTGTGGGGCAAGTGCTGTCTGCAGGTCAGGCTCGTTCAGGAGCCCTGGGCCCTTTGGCTACAGGGGCCTTGTCTGGACACTGTTCCACAGGGGGAGGTGTGGCTGGGGGGGAAGGGTCCGTGGGCTGGCAGGACAAAGGTTTGCCAGACTGGATCCAGCAGGAGACCCCGGCCGGAGAACAGTTGGGTCAGGGGATGCCCTCTACTGCCAACCCGGCCTGCAGTCGCAGGCACTAGCTGGCACCAGGTGAGCAGAATCTGCCCCTGCCATCCCGTGGGGGAGCAGGAACTCCGTGAGTTTCGGTTACGGGCTGTTCTCGGCCCTGCCTCACAATGAGGTGCAGGGAACCAGCTCCAGGGTTAAGATCTGTCTTGTGGCTCAGCCCAGCCTGAGCTGGGAAAGGGCACAAGCAGGGCACAGGCCGGGCACTCTGTCCAGCCAGGCAGGCTGCTGTCTAGGGCTTTGGCCAATGAGCAGCTGGCCCGTCCGGACGGCAGAGCACCGGGGAAGCCCCCACCCGCAGGCTGCGTGGCACAGTATCTAAGGGCCTGGCTCAGAGCACCCAGCCCAGCAGGAGCTGGGTTACTGTGGGGCCAACAATATTTCTTAGGCCCTTATTCTAAGTTAGTGCCCCACTGGCTGTGGGCTCCCCAGGGCAGAGGCTATGGCCACCGCTGGGTCTCGTGCGGCACGGAGAACGCTGGGGGTGGTTAACAATTGCTGCATGTTGCAATCCAACCCCATACTTCAGAGCATTAGCTGGGAAGTGATCAGGAGGGAACCCCCCTGCGGACCGCATTGCCACTAGGGGGTGCTGGAGTCTGCAGAGAAATTATGGCCAGGCCCCTTAGGGGAGGATCCCAGCTGGTCTGCCCTGGGGGATCCCACGCGCAGCTCGGGCTGGGCCTGACTAGAGGACGGTGGGGACTGGGGCTGGAGAAGGCGAGATCTGGGGATGGGGTAGGAAGTCGCAGAGCCCTGGAGCCGACTAGGGGACAGTCCTGCCCGAGCTGGGGGAGCGATGGGTGGGGACAGGGTCATACCTGAGAAACTGTCTGCTCTGTCAGGGGGACGTCTTCGCCCTGCAACAGACACATGTCATGGAGCAGCACCTCCAGCCCCCTAGTACCACAGGAGGTGCCGCCCTGAACCCCACCCCCCAATGCTGCAGAGGACTTGGCTTTCCCCTGCCTTACCCCCCACCCCAGCGCTGTAGGGGGCACGGTTCCCCCCTTTCTCCCAATGCAGGGGGCTGGGCAAGGCAGCCAGGCCCTTCCTCACTGCTCTCAGTGGCAGCTGCTGGGTGCTGGGCCATTCAGGGAGTCAGGCCCCAGCTCAGCCCTAGCCTTGTGAGCAGCCACCCCTGCCCCTGGGGGCTGGAAAGCAGGAGCTGGCCCTGGGGGGGCTGCCCCAGGGAAGGGCAGGGGCGCAGCAGGGGGTAGATTGTGCCCTGAGGGCTTGTGCTGCCCCCACCCCCCGTAGGGCAAAGCCATGAGGGGGGCAGGCTCCTGCCCTAGCGCTCCTCTGGGTGCCCAGCAGGGGGCAGAAGGGGCACTTGGCACGGTGACGGGCAAGTCAAGGAGGAGGAGGAGCCTACTGGGACAGGGAGCAGGGCTCTAGGGGCTCAGAGCGGGCAGGGGGGTGGCACTCACTTACCCGCACGGCCACCCGATGCACCACCTGCTGGGGGTCGCTCTCCAGGATGACACTGAGGGGGGAGCACACACCCGTTAACCCTGTGCCAAGAGAAGCCCCTGCTTGCAGGTCCCCCCATGCCCAGGCTGCCGCCCTGTGCCGCACCGATAGCCCAGCCCGGGGGAGGCGGGGGGGGCTTCTAGCCACCTGGGCTCCTATGCAATTCAGAGCAGCCCCTAGGGCTTGTGACAAACCCCCCCATCCCCAAAGAACAGATGTCAGAATCCGGGCGACTCTGACCAGCCTGGGACAAAGCAGGGGCTGCCCAGGGAGCTGGGTGGCCAGAGAAGGGATGAGGGGGAACCAAGCTGGGGTGGGGGCGGAGACATGCAGAGGGTCAGGGTGGCAAGCAGGGTAGGGGGTATCTGAGCAGCCAGGCCCTTTGGAAGAATTTAAACCTCCCTCAATTCACAGAGAAATGTCACCTTCCTGGGCTGGGCATTTAAAGCGGGCACCTCTCTGGGAACACGCTACAACTAGTGTGTACATGTACACCCCCCCCCCATGCACCCCCCCACGTAGACACACATGCACCAACCAGCTGGACACACGTGACAACAGCCAGTTGGAATCCCCCCAGCACACCCACCCTCACATGCACAGCGGGGGGTGGGGGGGAGTGCAGGGACTGGCAAACAATGTGTTCCAGCTCTCCCCAGGGAGCGCCCCCCAGCTGCCAGTGCTGATGCCTACCCACCGCCAGCCCCAAGCTGGGCAGGAGGCCCCAGCACTCAGGCCCTGGACACAAGAAGCTGGTAAAATGGGCCCAAGCCAGGCTTGGTGGAGGGAGGAAATTGCAGCCCTGGGGCCCATGGGGGGAGCGGGAGCCTAATTTCCTGGGGGGAGCAGGAGGGGGCACCGGTGCTCACCCTCCGTCCACGATCTCATCCACTGCCAGGAAGAGCCCCTCCATGTTCTCCAGCAGAGCGCGCTTCTCCACGTTCTTCCTGCCGAGAGACCCGAGCCGTCAGGGGGAGCCTGGGGCCTTGGCACCAGACCCCCCAGGCCCTGGGCACCAGCTGCAGCCCACACGCCACACCACAGGGCAGCTCAGGCTGCCATCGGTGGGGTGCCAGGCCCCTCACCTGGCAGGGGGCGAGGGGCTGCCTGGCTCAGATACGTCCAGTATGGGGTGGGGGGCGGAGGCTCGAATCTGACCCGCTCGGGTCTGACCAAGCGATAACAGACTAGTGACTGGATGGGCGATGGCTCCACGTGGGCTGAGCCCCAGTGGGCTGGAGGGACAGGGGGGCTGACAGTGTCCCAGATGTGCCCCCATCCCAGGCACATGGTTGCTCAGCCCCACTGGAGTCCAGGGATGCGATTTCCGCCAGCAGAGGATCTGGTCCTCTAGGCGCCTCCCCTGCTCTGATCCAAACCCGGGGAGGAAAGGCGACCCCCAGGGTTCGTGCAGGATTTGGAGAGCGAACCTGGGACACAGTCGAGTTCACGCCGCCCAGAGCGAGTCCCGACTGAAGTGCTGACCCAGCTGGGAGGGCAGTGTTTGGCCAACAGTGCCTGGCACTCTGGGTTCTGCCCTAGATCAGCCAACCCCCTCGCCGCCTGGTGACTGCACCTGCCCCCCATCTCCAGGCTCGGGCGACGGGAATCCTGATCTTATCTGCCCTGCTCTCGGTGCAGCCGACGATCCCGCCAGGGACCGGGGCACCGAGGGGCAGAGCTGGGGCCCTGCTGGTTCATCCCCCTGCTAGGTCGACTGGGCTCCCTTGGCCACCAGCTCACCCAGCCCTGCACGGCTCCACTGCCCCGGAAAGATCCCCCTCACGGAGCAAACACACAGGGCTGCCTGGGCAGGACACAGGGCTGTGCTGGCTCAGAGGGGCACAGTGGGGAAAGGGCCTCGATCCTGGGGTGCTGAGCAGCCATCAGCAGGATCGCGCCCCGCCGGCCGCCTGCAACTGGTCTGATGGAAGGGGCCTTCTCCTGAGCCCAACAGGAGACATCGCCCACAGCCCGTCCCTCAGGAATGGTCAGTTGGTACAAATCAGAGCCCCTCACTGATTCACACCTGGCCCAAGGGGACTGGGGACTCCGAGCTGACCCCTACTCCAGGCCTTTCCAGGTCACCTCATCCTGCCTCAGGTCTTACCCTGCAGCCCATCACCAGGGCATCTGGGCACCAGCCATGTCAAATCAGAAGCAGGAGGAGGCCCCTAGTGGCCCCGTTTGAGCAGGAGTGGCCCTGATGCCAGTGCCCCGCTCCCTGTGAGCTCTGGGGATGGTTCCCAGCAGTATGCTGAGCCCTTGGCTTCCCGGGCCAGAGCCTCAGACAGTCCTAGACTCCCCAGACTGACCCTCCATCCCCCGTACCCCACTGCCCCACCTCACCGCCCTCCATGGGCCTTACCTCAGCATCTGGCTGAGCGAGTCGAAGAGGCAGTTCAGCACAGCCATGAGCATCAGCTGGAAGAGGAGACGACGCAGGTCAGGAGATCAGGCCCTGCCCCAAGTGCCCCCAGCTGGCACAATGCGGCACCTTGAGGGTCAAGCCCGCTGCTGACTGCCAAGCAGGTCCCCAGGCATAGGGCACCGGGGAGGGGCCATCTGCTTGCGGGAGCTGCCTCTGGCGGAAGAGACGGGCGGGGGAAGGGGCAGAGCATCACCACTGCTCTGATGTGGGGCAGGGACAGCGTTTAGGGCCTGATTTGCAAAGGGGCCCAGTGCCCACTGCCCCCACTAGGAACAACAGGGGGTGGAGGATGGTGGGGGATTCCCCACAGCTGCCAATGGGGGTGTCTCCATCACTCTCTATGGAGCTGTTGGGCACATCTGGTGCTCAATGGGGCTCTGACTCCAGGACATGCTGCCCTGCCCCACCCCCCCACAGCATGCCCAGAGTCAGCTCCCTTGTGGCGACTGACAAGAACGCTCTGGCACAGCCAGATCCCCACACCCGAGGGCAGGGGGCAGGCAACCGCACACCAGCTGGGAAAGCAATGGGGGGTGTGGGCGATGCCCGGCCCCGCAGCAAGGGCCAGGTTTCTCTAGACGAGCGCCCGCCTCCAGTTCTGTACCCACAGTCCCCTGCGGGCACAGAGCATCCCGTCCCCCAGCCCCCATGCTGGCTGGGTGCCCCGACACGAGGCTCTAACTCCTCCCCGGGTACCCTGGCAGGAACAAACCTCGTTCTCGTACGAGCTGCCGATGACGTAGAAGTACAGGTCGATGCTGCTCTTGTAGACCACGGTCAGCCCCTCCAGGAGGGCGATCTCGCCTAGGGGGGGACAGGCCGGCTCGTGTGAAGGGGGGCTTTGCTAGGGTGAGCTCGCCAGTGCCCCCTGCTGGGGAGGCAGGAAGGGGCAGCCAGCGTTCATGGGATGGTCCGTCCCCCCCCATGGCGCCGCTAGGACCCAGAGCGCAGTGTCCGACCCTCCCCCCCCCCATGGCGACCCTGGGGCCCAGAGAGCGGCATCCGCCCCTCTCCATCATGGCGCCCCTGGGGCCCAGAGCGCGGCATCCGCCCCTCTCCCTCATGGCACCCCTGGGGCCCAGAGCACGGCATACACCCCTCTCCCTCATGGCGCCCCTGGGGCCCAGAGCGCGGCATCCGCCCCTCCCACCCCCCAAGATGCCCCTGGGGCCCAGAGCTCGGCGTCCGCCCCTCCCCCCATGGTGCCCCTGGGACCCAGAGCCCCCGCCCACCCCACTGCAGCGAGTGGAGCTGCAGGGCCCAAGAACTGGGCAGGCAGGGAGATCGCAGGCAGTGTTGGTGGGCAGAGTCCCAGGTGGGCAGCATCCCTTCCCCCCCCACCCCAGACCAGGGCACGTACTGTCCGTCCGGTGGGTCTTGTTGAAGATGTTCTTCTCAAAGGCCTTCTGCTCCTTGACGGTGGGGTATGTGTCGTCATAGTACTGCGGGGACAGGCATGGGCATTACTCCTGGCCCTGTGCAACGCCAGCCGGGCCCGCAGACCAGCTCAGGCCAGATGGGCACAGCCTGCAGCCAGGCACCAGGAAGGGGCCACCAAGCCCTCCCACAACACCTCGGGGCTGGATCCTGGGCACCCATGACTCCCACCGCAGCCAGAGAGCACCGGGCAAGCACAGGACCTGGACGGGGAGAAGCAGGGCTTGTTTTCATGCACACGTCCTTGAAACTGTAGGATCAGGGGCGGGTACAGGTCAGGATTGAGAGGCATTGGAAAAGCTGGGGGGGGGCCCAGGGCTGGGGTAGCAGGGGCTGTGGGTCGGGACTGAGGGGCACTGCCAGGGTGGGGGTGCCCAGAGCTGGAATAGCAGGGACTGCAGGTCAGGACTGAGGGGCACTGCCAGGCTGGGGGTTGGGTGCCCAGAGCTGGGATAGCAGGGACTGCAGGTCAGGACTGAGGGGCACTGCCAGGGTGGAGGTGCCCAGAGCTGGGATAGCAGGGGCTGCAGGTCAGGACTGAGGGGCACTGCCAGGCTGGGGGTTGGGTGCCCAGAGCTGGGATAGCAGGGACTGCAGGTCGGGACTGAGGGGCACTGCCAGGGTGGAGGTGCCCAGAGCTGGGACAGCAGGGTCGGCAGGTCAGGACTGAGGGGCACTGCCAGGCTGGGGGATGGGTGCCCAGAGCTGGGATAGCAAGGACTGGAGGTCGGGACTGAGGGACACTGCCAGGGTGGAGGTGCCCAGAGCTGGGATAGCAAGGGCTACAGGTCAGGACTGAGGGGCATTGGAAGAGCTGGGGGGGAGCCCAGGGCTCGGGTATCAGGGGCTGCAGGTTGGGACTGAGGGGCACTGGCAGAGCTGGGGGGGCCCAGAGCTGGGATAGCAGGGACTGCAGGTCAGGACTGAGGGGCACTGCCGGAGTGGGGGGTGGGGGTGCCCAGAGCTGGGATAGCAGGGACTGCAGGTTGGGACTGAGGGGCACTGCCAGGGTGGAGGGTGGGTGCCCAGAGCTGGGATAGCAGGGACTGCAGGTCGGGACTGAGGGGCACTGCCAGGGTGGAGGGTGGGTGCCCAGAGCTGGGATAGCAGGGACTGCAGGTCGGGACTGAGGGGCACTGCCAGGGTGGAGGGTGGGTGCCCAGAGCTGGGATAGCAGGGGCTGCAGGTCAGGACTGAGGGGCACTGGGGGGGTGGGAGGAGTTGGCTTTGCCCTGTGTCTGGTTCCAGAGTTGCTCCCCTCGATCCCCACGTTCCCAATCCTGGAGCACACTCACAAACAAGGCGCCACTCCTGCCTATTCCACAGTGGGACCCTGCGGGCACTCACCTTGGCAAAGAGGCGGTCGCCATCATTATCCAGGATGAGGACGGCTTTCACCGTGTACAGGGACGGCTCCTGCAGAGACACAGGCCCAGTCACTGCCCAGAGCCTGCCACAGCCCCGAGCCGCTCCAGCCCACCCTCCCCACCCGCAGGGAGCTCAGCCAGCCGGGGCAGCACGTGGGGCAGCCGGGGCCCAGAACTGTCTGCGCTGGGAGCCCAGAGGGCACAGGGGTGTGTGCATATGTGCCGTGGCACCAGGATTAAGCCCACACCTGCTCCCTGTGTGGGCTGGGGTGGGGGAGCCGACTCGAGGGACCACCGTGGGGCATGGATCTCGGCACAGCTCGTGGGGCCAGCTCCAATCCCACCCCAGGTCAGAGGGCTGGAAAATCAGCCCCACCGCGATCTCAAGCTAGTGCCCAGCAGAGGTGTGCATCACCCCTGGCTGGGCTCTCGACACAGGGCTGGACTTACCTCCCCCCGCTGGCACTGGCTGAGGACCTTGCTGGGGGGAGGACGCCCCCACCTGGCACCTCTCACCCCTACCCAGGGGGTTGCAGACCAGAGGGCCAGCCCCAGCTGGCATCGGGGGTGCTCTGTAATCCATCCAGCTCTGTCACTGTCGCTCCGGGCCCAGCCACCACTGCCTCCCACCCCCTCTCTGCACCCAGCACACATGCCCGCTTGCCCCATGGTGGGCATGGACAGGACACCAAAGGGTCCCGCTGAGAGGCATCAGTGAATATGGGATCGGAGGGAGGGGAGCCTGGCCCCCACCTCACAGAACCCATGGCATGACCTCAGCTAATGGCAGAGTGTCTCCAGAGCGGGAGAAGGGGATGTTCTGGGCCTGACCCCTCTTGGCTGCCCCTGCCTTGGGGTGCTGGTGCGCGCCCCCCCACAATCCGCCAGGGCATGACCCCTTCAAGTGCTGGTGCAGCCCCCCATTGCACCAGCTGCCAGCGAGGCCTCCCCAGGGCCCAGCCGGGGCTGCAGACAGGCCCAATGCCCCATGCCTGGTAACACACAGGCCAGCAGGGCCGAGCACCCCCCAGCCAGCTCTCTGCCCCACCTCGCCGCAGCCACCCCAGCCCTGTGCTCTCCTTGCCCTCGGCCAGCAGGGGGAGCTCCATGCTGCGGCAGCCACAGCCATGAGCGCCAAGGACGCCCAGTTGCCCTTTGGTGGGGGTATAAATAACCAGTTGCTATCAGGCGAGCCGGCTTCCTCCCCCAGCCCCCACATCCCCGCACGCGCTCTGCACGGGGCAGCTTAGCAACCGCATTTATCACTCCTCACCCCGGCCAGCCCTTCCCCCAGCCCCACAGCACGGAACAGAGGCAATGGCAGCTCTGACAGCTTCAAAGACGAGGAAAGGAGTGGGGGCTAGTGGTTAGAGCAGAGGTGGGCTGGGAGCCAGGTCTCCTGGGTTGTATCCCCTTGCTCCAGGAGGAGTGGTGTCTAGGAGTTAGAGCAAGGGATTGGGGGTCAGGACTCCTGGGTTCTATTCCCAGCTTGCCCCTGCTTTGCTGCTCAGTGTCAGACGCTGCAGATTGCAGGTGCTGTTTGCACTGGGAACAGGGTAAGTGGGGGGCCGGTATCCCCCCTGCGCAAGGAAAGGGGACAGACGAGGATCCCCAGAACTAAGAGGCCATGAATGCTGAAGGCACAAGTGAGGCAGCAGCTGCCAGCACAGGGCTGAGGGGATACAATGGGGGCTCTGGGCTTCTCGTGGGCCAGCTGGCAGTGTGGGGCTGGGGCAACGGGGGCCGCTGCCGGTCATCCAGACTGACGAGAGCCCCTCGTTGCCACCAGGATCCACCGTGCTCCCAGCCACTGGCTGAGCAGCAGCGCCCCCAGCCCCAGGCCCAGCGCCCCCAGCAGGGCTCATTGTGACCCCCCCCCCCCCGGGACTCCCCCTGCTCAGGTCCCTCAGCCCCAGGCTCTAAGGACTGATAGGTGCGACCCAGCCCCAGGCCCATCCCCATAGGGCCCCCTCCATGGGGGAGCTGCCCCTCTGACTAAGAGGGCAGAGTGGGCCAATCCCCAGCCCCTCTGCCCAGCCAGCACCACCCCGGGCACTTGGCCCTTCATGGGCTCTCTGCCGACACTCGGCCCAGCCCCAGCTGACTCCCTATGCGGCTACCAGGAGGGGGCGACTGGTGCCCACCCCTGCCCATGGAGGTGGCACAGCCCTGCCCCTCGGCTCCTCCCAGCCCACAAGTCACTGGGCCACAGTCCAATCCATGCCAGGACCCCCAGCCACCAGGTCCCTTGTTATGGCTCCCATCTACCCTAGTGAGGCGCGGCCCTGCGCTGGTGACCCACAGCGGCTCCTCTCTTTGCCCCGTGCAGACCCAGCTCACGGCAAGTCTTCATCCACCCAGGCTGGCGCCATCACCGTGGCATCCAGCCTGTGGAGCCCTGAATGCTGACAGAATCCTGCCCATGCAGCACGGCAGCCCTGGCACCCGGCAGAGCGGGGGGATCATTCACTCAGACCCCACAGACGCAGGCGGGAGGAGGAACACCCCAAGCATCGTCGCCCCTGGTCTCCGGGCCCCGCTCAGCGCTGGGCACGTGCACAGCTGAATTCCCATCTGGATTTACACTGGCGCACCACTGTGCGAGGGGGGGACTGGCTCCCCCCGTGGGGGGCACGAGATGGGGCAGTTTAGGTCCTGGAATGGGGCCTGTTTGTCTGCAGAGACTCAGGAAGCGGAGCAGCAATAGCAGGGCTGGTAGGGGCTCGGGCTGGCAACGCTGTGGGAAGGATCAGGGGCCACGTTCCCACGGGGTCACGAGCCGCTACCAGGTGGGTGGGTTGGGATTCTGACGTCCCCCAGTGCCCTGGGGCAGGATCTAACCCGGGGTGGCCACCCTGAGTCTGAGAAGGACCCACAATTTACCAATGTACATTGCCAAAGAGCCACAGTAATACGTCAGGAGCCCCTGATCAGTCCCCCACCCCTGCTCCCAGCACCTCCAACCCACCGCAATCAGCACCCCCCACCTCCCGCCAATCAGCTGTTTCGTGGCGTGCAGGAGGTTGGGGGTGGGGGAGGAGCGAGGGCATGGCAGGCTCAGGGGTGGAATGGGGGCAGGGCCTGGGGCAGAGCCAGGGGTTGAGCAGTGAGCCCCCCCAGCACATTGGAAAGTTGGTGCCTGTAGCTCCAGCCCCAGAGTCGGCGCCTATACAAGGAGCCACATATTAACCTCTGAAGAGCTGCATGTGGCTCCGGAGCCCCAGGTTGGCCACCCCAATCTAAGGACTTCAGCCCATAAGGGGCCCGGCAGCGCCCCGTGGCTCGGGCGACCCTCAGCCCTTTTACCGGAGTGAAAGGAAGGGGGTTTGCCCAGATCAAGGCAGATCGCTCCCTGCACCCCACCGCCAGGCATGAGGGCCCCCCCGGGCCCCCTGAGAGGCTCCTGAGTTGACAGTGGTGAAGGGGCTGGGAGCCGGGGGAGCCTGCTGTTGATGTATCAGGTGGTCTAAGCAGTCTGCTTAGCCTGCGGCAGAGCCCCACGCAGGCCAAGACCCACAGCTCAGGGCTGCAGAGCACGTAAAAGGGGTGGGGGCACTTGGGCGGCGCAGCAGAGACCTGGGGGACCCCAAAGAAAACAGACGCTAAAAAGCTCTCGAGACAAAGTTCTGTGATGCACTGACCTCCACGTAGCCACAGTCGGAGTGTATAACAGAACTTCACCTCAAACGCTGCGGGCTCTGCATCCGGCACCCCCACCCTGTCATGGGCACAGCCCCCCCGTTACTGCCTGGGGACTGGCAGCGGAGCAGAAATCCACCCGCCTGCAGATCTGGGGAGTGCAGGGCGGTTCCCAGACAGGCCTGGCTGCCTCTCCTGCAGTTAAGACCCTGACAAGGAGAACCAGCCGGGGGGGGGGGGGGGGGGGGGCTGCCAGAACCAACCCCGCACTGGAGCCCATGCAGTGCCAATTGCCCATGACGCCCTCTGCCCCGCACATTCCAGGATTGGACCCTTGACAGTTGTGATGCATGGATTGGCTTCCACTGGGCACAGCATGGGACTGCCCCACTTCTGAGACCCCAGAGCCTCGCTGGGTGCCTGGCACCAGCCCGAGGGACCCCTCCCCATAGCTGCTCATCCTTGGGGAGACAGGGAGAGAACAGGAACTGCCAGGTGGCCAACTTCCCCTGCTGACTCCACAGCCCTAGGGAGCCTGGCTTCACGGGACACGACCTCCCCAGAAGCCAAGCATGGCCTAGCCTGCAGGGAATGGATCCGATCCTGCAGCCCTTGGACTCCAGAAGGGCCTGTCAGAAAGCTGGGCTGATCCGCACCCCCAGCCCAGGAGACCAAGACACGGGGGTGAACCTGCCAGGAGTAACCAGGCCATTCGGGAGCATCTCCACTCGTTGGACACCCTAAGGGGTCTGATTGGTGGGTGCACAACCTAAGGGCCCAACTGTCAGACCTGCTGCCCCCATGGGCATCACTGCAAGCGGCCAGTGGGTCTGCGAATCAGGCCAAAAACTCTTTAGGGCTTGTCAACATGGGGAGTTAATTTAGATTAATTCCATGTGTGGACACTCTTACTCCGGTATAAGAGTGTCTTATTCTGAATTAGCTTAATCCACTTCCAAAGCGGATTAAGGGTTAAACTAATATTAGCCTACTAACTGACACACGGAGTTAATCTGGAATAGATCATCAGCTTTACATTCACACCCCACTTTATTCTCGATTAACTCTCCAACAAACCCCAGCCCTTAACTGCATCCCACGCTGGTGCGACTGTCTCGAGACTCCCCTCCAACGTGGGGGCTCAGCTGTGTTCTTCTGGGGGCAGCTGGATGGAGAGCCCTGGAGAGCTACATTCCCCTCAGTGCACTGCCCCTACATACACCGCACTCTGACCAGGACCAACACTCTCTGGAGATGACGAAGGAGCCCAGCCTCCCTGACCAACGGAGAGGGCAGGTGCACATGAGCCAAAGGAACCAGCTTGAAAAACCACAAACCTCTTTTGCATCCAGCTGGTAATTTACAGTAGCTGCTGCCCTGCGCTGGATTAGAACCAGCAGCCTAGAGCTGCGTCCTCCCACCCCAGCCCCTGCTCCATCCATCCCCCCTTGGCAAAGAGAACGCAAGAGGTGCCCTGGAGGATTTACACTTCTCTAGAGCCATGCTGCACCGCAGAGCAAACCAAATAAATACACATTTTAAATCTATAACGAGTGGGCAGAGGGCCTGGAGCCCGAGAAGCTGCCTCAATTTCTCTCTGGAGGTTTTTCGTTTGAGCCTCAAGCAACCAACCATTCAAACAAGCCGGTAAGAGTTACAGCACAGTTTATTCTGATCAATTGATTCGGAAGTTTCAATAAATTAGACTTCGATCAATTCCAGTAGGTGCTCAACAGCCCAGATGGTCAGCGTGGCATCGGCAGCCGCCCCGTAAACCTTTTATGGCTGCCAGGACCCTAACTAGGGGATAGCACCGGAAAAGAGATGCCAGAAGCCAAGATATACAGGTGGGGCTTTACTATGGCAATTGGCAAACCTGTCTGCAGACAAAGGAGAGGGGCAGGGAGCTGCTGGCAGCAATATAGAAGGGCATTTAAAACCAGGTATTGTCGGGGATCAGTGGATCTCCAAGCGCTTTACAAAGGAGATTAGCATCGTTATTATTTTACAGATGGAGAAACTGAGGCACGGGACAGGGAAGTCACTTGCTCAAGGTAACCCAGCATCAAGCCAGTGGCAGAGCTGTGAATGGAACCCAGGAGTCCTGGCACTCAGCTCAGTGCTCTATCGACCCACAGGGAATGAGGGAAGCATGCCGCGAGCAGCCAGGCTTTCCGGGTCACCCAGCTGGATACTCAGCTTGGAAGAAACTGTTCACACAAAACGACTTCACCCTTTCAGAAACAATTCCCTCCGGACGGCTGGGCTCTGGTGCACAATATATTAAAAGCCTAAAGCCCATGATTTTTCTGCACCGAGGTAAGACAGGTGCACGTCCCTGGCTGTCAGAACAGCTGCTGGCCATGACAGACAAAGCCACCAGAGGTTTTTACTCCCCTAGATTCATTTCCCCCTGGACCATCATTCCCCAGCACAGGGCAAATGAGAGAATCCAGGCCTGTCACCCCCAAGGCAGAGCTGCCCCGAAAGGCCTAGTGCCATTTGAACAGGCTCTGACCCAGATCAGGATTCCTCTGGTCCCAGCACCGCAGGATCGGAGCACTCTGGCTCCACCTCTGCCTCCTCCCTGGGGAGGCTGGGAAGGGGTATCTCCATTGCACACACGGGAACCTGAGGCAGGGGGCAGAATAAGTGATTGGTCTCCGGAATCCAAGTCCAGACCCATAGCCTGCCCTTTCTGTGCTTCAGAGCCAGGTGTAACATCGGCCTGGCCTCCTCTAGAGCCAATCCCCCAGAACGGAGGGAGGACAATGCTCTGGAATGGTCAGGCGCAGCGTAAAGGGGGGGCGGAGGGGTAGCCCCACCACCCAGCTGTAGGGACTGGGGGAGGGTGACTGGAGCTGTGCTGGGCTTCCATGCCAGGTCCAAGTGAGCTAGAACAGCCCGTGGGCTGCTCTTTGTGCAGGGGACGATGTGGGAGCTGACCAGGATGAAGGAGACACAACGGTGGCTTCAGGCTGCCATTCCCCTCCCCATCCTGGGTTCCGACTCCGGTACCATGCAGCAGAGACTCAGGCCCGGGGCCATACACAGAAGTGCCTTGGGCTGGTTGGCAAGCGCCACTAGCTGGAGCTGACCAGGCTCTCAGAGAGACAGGAACCAGCCCAGCCCAGCCCAAACCAGTTGGGTGCCACCTGTCCAACCAACCCTCTCCCTTCCGGCCCTTCTGAAACCTCCCAGAATCCAGGGTGCCCAGAGGGCACCGCAGCCAGATGAGCCCTAGCATGCCGGGATCAAGCCCACCCCCGGTCTCAAAGCCAGGCAGCCTAGGTTTAAACCACTTCTGTTGTCCAGGGCAGCCAGGGAGGCTAACTCCGCTAGCACCAGGGAAATCAGGGGGCCAAGGAGCCAACACCGCAGCCAAGGCTTGGAGAGAACATCGGGGGCAGGCTGCTGGCTCAAGGGGCCCTCTGCGCCGCACTGGCCGTGCCCGACTCTCTCCCAGCTCATTCCCAGAATCGGAACCGATCAGTCCCATTCCCCCTGAGACAGGGCTACACCCGCGCTGGAAACCCCCAGGGCAAGGGCTGCTCCTGCTCCTGCCCCCGGCCCTGCTCTCCAGGACAGACAGCGAAATCAGACCTTCCTGATCAGAACCTCCAGCCGATACCTGCGACCGGAGCCAGGTGGGCAGCCCCCCACCCCACCTGTGCGGAGTCAAAGGCGCTTCTGGGTGCAAGGGACGCCCCCCCCCAGCCAAGAACTGCAAAGCGCTTCGCTCTGACCCCTCCCTCCAACATCCCATGTCTCCTGGGGCCAATGCAGGAACATTTCCTGCAGTCAAAGCCCTGAGTTATGGGGGCTAAGCTCAGCCTAGGGCCTGTAGTAAAGAGTCCAGATTTCTGAGGAGGCAAAGGGGACGTGACACTGCAGCTCCAGGGGCTTTCAGGAAGGGGAGTGGGGGAGGGGGGAGTTTATTAAATCAGAAACAAAGCCGACCACCCCATTAAGCACAGCGCCCCCTGGTTTATTTACGACACAGGGATCATTTCACATGGCCCCATACTACCGCATTTTCAGGACGCTGTGGGGTTTTGCTCCAGCCACACAGAAGAATGTCACAGAAGTCGTCGGCGCCAGAGGTTTGGATGGGAGAGGAAGGAACTTTGCCTCTGAATTTTCCACCATTTAAACTGTCGTTGTTAGGTTTCAGAGTTAACATGGTGCACCAAACAGGAGCTGGTTTGCCCCTGTCTGAGCTAGCATCCTAGGGCCCTGGCAGACTCAGGCCTAAGTTATTCCGGTTTTCCACGTTCTCCCCTAAATGCAAGGTTTTGAGATATTTGTCTCAGAGCAAGCTGCGATGGTGCAGCTGGTTTTTGAGGAGATGCCCTCCTCGCTCCCGGCTGTCCGGTGTTACAGAGCAGCACCTTGGGCCACACATGACAGTCACAGCTGCTCTCTCAGGACCCAGCCCCCAGGGTTAATGGCCTGTCCAGATCTTACAGATCCTCCCCCAGCCCAGACAGAAGGGGAACTCCCACCCAGAGCAGGAAGTAATCAACCCCCCCAACAGCAAGTGTTACCCAGCATACGCTCCTGCTACTCACACACCAACGGGTGACACAGGGCAGCCCTCCCCCCTCACCTGCCAGGAGCCTGCCAGAGCCTCACCAAGCCAAACCCCAGGCTGAAGGGGACTTGCCACAGCCACTATGTGCATGGCAAGGGGGTACCCAATGGTGGTGCCCATTCTCCCTCTACCATCCCCAATGGCGGTGCCCATTCCTCCCCTCCCCCAAATAGCAGTGCCCACTCCTAGATTCCAAGCCCAGAAGGGACCACTGTGACCATCTCATCTGACCTCCTGTACAAGACAGGCCATAGAACTTCCTCAAATCACTCCTAGAGCAGGTCTTCTAGAAAAAACACCCAATCCTGACTTTAAAATGATCAACGATGAAGAATCCGCCGTGACCCTTGGCAAGTTTTGCCAATGCTCAATTACCCACACTGGTAAATATTTATACCCGATTTCCAGTTTGAATTTGTCTAGCTTCAACTTCCAGCCACTGGATGTTCTACTCTTCCCTGCTAGGCTGAAAACCCCATTATCAATTATTTGGTTCCTATGTAGATATTTATAGACTACAATCAACTCAGCACATAACCTTCTCTTTCTTAAGCTAAACAGATTGAGCTCCTTGAGTCTACCTCTACAAGGCAGGTTTTCTAACCCTTTACCATTCTCATAACTCTTCTCTGAGCTCTCTGTCAATTTATCCTTCTTGATTAGCGGGCACAGAACTGGACACACAGGATTCCAGTAGTGGCCACACCAGAGCCGAATACAGAGGTAAAATAACCTCTCTGCCCCGACTCAAGATTCCCCTGTTTACGTATCCTAGGTTGCGTTGCACTCGGAGCTCACATTAGCTAACTATCCACCATCATCCTCAAATCTTTTTCAGTCACTGCTTCCCAGGAAAGTCCCCCATCCTGTAAGTAGGGCTGACTGTTTTTGTTCCCAAGCGTATACCTTTACAGTTAGCGGTACTAAAATGCATACTGTTTGCATGCACCCAGTTTACCAAGTCATCCAGATCACTTTGTATTAATGACCTGTCCTCTGCATTATTTACCACTTCCCCAGTCTTTGCGTCATCTGCAAACTTCGTAAGTGATGATTTTATGTTTTCTTTCAGGATACCAATAAAGTTGTTAAATAGAACAGGGCCAAGAACCAACACAGGACGACCTCTCTGGAAACACACCCACTCAATGACAATTCCTCATTTATTGTTACATTTTGTGACCAGATTTTAATCCATTTGGCGTCTGCCATGTTGATTTTATACCATTCTAGTTTTTTAACCAAAATGTCATGTGGTACCAAGTCATACATCTTACACAAGTATAAATACATTACACGGCCACTATTACCTTTCTCCTCCATCCCTTCCCAAGTGGGGCCCAGCCTACCCTGCTTCTACCTATTCCTCCCCTCCCAAACTGCAGCGCCCAACCCCCATCCAACCCAGTGGTGGTGCCCATCCTCCTCCCTGGCAGTACCCAACACCCATCTCTGCCCCAACCATGGAGCCCATCCTCCCCACTGGCAGTGCCCAATCCCCCCTCCTCCCCAACAGCAGCACCCAACCCCCATCCCCACAACAGTACAGTTCATCCCCCATCCCCCTCACTGGCAGTGCCCATTCTCTCACCCACTTCACTGGCAGTGCCCAATCCCCATACTCTCACAACAGCAGCACCCACCCCATCCCCACAATAGTACAGTTCATGTCCACCATCCCCCTCACTGGCAGTGCCCATTCTTCCGCCATCCATACCCCTCACTGCAGTGCCCATTCTCGGCATCCCCCATCCCCTCACTGGCAGTGCCCATCCCCTCACTGGCAGTGCCCAATCCCCCATTCTCCCAACAGCAGCACCCAACCCCCCTCCCCCAACAGTACAGGTCACCCCCCATCCTCCTCACTGGCAGTGCCCATTCTCCCATCCCCCCCTCACCAGCAGTGCCCATCCCCCCCACTGGCGGTGCCCACCCCTCTTCTCCCCCTCAGGATTCACTCTCTCCCCCAGGGCTCCCCCGGCCCCCCCGCCCGGAGCCAGCTCCTACCAGGATCAGCGCCTCCATCTTGCCCTCAACGATGCTGCCGACGTGGAGCAGGAGCGGCAGAGGCCGCCCGCCATTGGTTGGTCGCCTGCCAATCTCAGCTCCAGGCCTCGCCCCCTACCCATTCTGACCGTTCATTGGCTAACCCGTCTGTCACTTCCAGCCAACCAGAAATTCATTCCGATAACTGGGCGTGTCCTGGAGAGCCCCGCCCCAGAGCCGTCGTAGTTAGTGGTCGGTGATTCGAAGGCGCCCTGCTCGGTCACTCGCTGAGGCCCCGCCTCCCGGCGGGAGTCAGCATGGGAGGGCGGGATAGTTCCCATGACGACCAGGGAAGCGGTGACGTAATGCATCTGGTCAGCACTGTGCTGTGGTTGGCAGGATCACATGTCACATGACCGGAAGGAATCGTTATGCGCTGTGTGTGGGCCCCGCCGCCGTGGGGTCAGGACCCTAGCCCTGGCACTCTGACCTCTCTGGGGTCATGACCTTGAGGGCAGGGGGAGGGGCCATCTGGCTCCCACGGGGCTTCCTTGGTGGGCGGGGCCTGCAAACCCCACCCCTCCAGAGATGTGGACTCACAGCTCCTGGGTGGAGGGTGACCAGATGTCCCGATTTTTGGGTCTTTTTCTTATAGAGGCTCCTATTACCCCCCGCCCCCGTCCCGATGTTTCACACTGCCTGTCTGGTCACCCTACCTGGATGGGACATGCCCTCAGTCCGCCCCCTGCTGCAACGTCCACTCCTCACGTCCCCGCCCCGTGCCTCAGTTTCCCCATTTGCCCAATGGGGTGATGGGCCTGACCCCCAGTAAGACGTATTGTGATCTGATGAGCAGGGCAGTGGGAGAACGAGAGGGGAGCTGACTTCCTCCTATGCCCTTGCTTCACTCCCTTACACAGCCTTAAATCTAGGGCAGGGGTTGGCAACCTTTCAGAAGTGGGGTGCCAAGTCCTCATTTATTCACTCTCATTTAAGGTTTCCTGTGCCAGACATACATTTTAATGTTTTTAGAAGGTCTCTTTCTATAAGTCCATAATATATAACTAAACTATTGTTGTATGTAAAGTAAATAAGGTTTAAGAAGTTTCATTTAAAATTAAATTAAAATGCAGATCTCCCCAGACAGGTGGCCAAGACCCAGGCAGTGTGAGTGCCACTGAAAATCAGCTCGTGTGCCACACGTGCCATAGGTTGCCTACCCCTGAGCTAGGGTGACCATATTTCCCAAAGGGAAAATGGGACACAGTGCAGGGCTGGCCCAAGCCCCCCTGCCTGCCCCCTGCATTAGGCTGGGGTCAAAGCTCACCTGAGCCTGGCCTCCCCACTCGCTCAAGCCCTGCCTCCCCCACTCCGCATGTTTCTTTATGCTGAACCCCACTTTTTTTGACAAAGAGTATTTATCCCATTTGCTTTTGCCAACTCATCAAGTCGCCAAGAGAAAATGGGACAAATGCCCACTTTTGTCAAAATAGTTGGGACGGCCGGGACAGGGCTTGAAAAACGGACTGTCCCGGCCAAAACGGGACGTATGAGCTACTTAAATCTGATGGCGAGTGTGTGTAAAACACTGACTATGTGCTAACCCCAGCCCTAGGACCTCCTACAGTTTGGAGCAAGAGGGAGAGTGTTAGGGCCTGCAGCTGTGATGCAGCAGCATCAAATCCTGCCCGGGGCAAGAAACACCCAATGAGAGGCAGCTCCGAGGTTGAGGGGCTCAGCCTCTGCCAGGGAGGAGGCAATTGGAAGGTGGTTAGAAAAGGAGGTAAAAATACATGGCCCTGGGTAAAAAGAGCTGTGCTAGAGGAAGCTGGACTTTGAAGGGCTGTGCGAGGGGTAAAGAGCATATGACAGGTAAGCTGACCATTGGGACATTGACAGAGGGAATACGATTTGGGTGCCTGGGTCAACAAGGGTGGCTCAGTCTCTCTGGCTCAGGAGATGTTGATCATGATCACGGGTGAACCTGTTTGAAAGAGGTGCGGGCATCGCAGTGTTGAATAGAAGGAGCATCGCAAGGCGGAGAGAGGGGGAAACTACATTTTGCAGCCAAGAGGAGGAGGAGTTTCTCAGGGCCACACTGTGTTCTGGAGAAATTTCTTTTAGTGTGATTATGGTCATTTACAGGGTTTTTTCCCCCAAGCAAGTATTTGATGTTGCTTCATGTTATTTACATTCTTGCTAAATTTGGGGGTTTTCCTTCTTAAAGTTTAAAAAATGAAGGCTATCTCCTTTGTGTTGGTTTGCCTCTGCCTGTCCTCACAGTAGGCCTGGTCATTCCAAATGCAGCTGTTCAAAGAGAGAGTCTTAGATAATTTCATAGTAAAACATCTAATACACACAAATGCATTGTAAACAGGGAGTGCTGAGAGTGGGGAAGGGGGGGGCAGGACTCCTGGGTTCTATCGATGGCTCTGAGTAGGGTGTGGGGTCTAGTGGGTTAGAGTGGGGTAGGGGGGCTGGGAATCAGGATTCTTGGGTTCATTTACCTACTTTACCACTGACTCACTAGGTGTTCATCAGTTCATATGCAGCAAGGGTTCCACTCCCAGTGCTGCCCCCTGAACTGCTGTGGGTAGGGTTGCCAGGCATCCAGTTTTTGACCGGAACACCCAGGTGAAAAGAGACCTTGGTGGCCCTTGTCGGCACTGCCGCCCGGGATGTAAAAGTCCAGTCAGCGGCGCAGCTGGAGCCTGCACTTCCCCACACACTCAGAATCCCTCAGCCCCAGCCCAGAGCTCCCTCCTGCATGCCAAATCCCTCATCCACGGCCCCAGCCCAGAGCCTGCACTCCCAGCCGGAGCCCACCTCCCCCCACACACTCCAAACCCCTCAGCCCCAGCCCAGAGCTCCATCCTGCACCCCAAACCCCTCATCCCTGGCCCCACCCCAGAGCCCATACCCCCAGCTGAAACCTTCAACACCCCTGTCCCCCTTCCCCATCCTGGAGCCCTCTCCTGCATCCTGAACCCCTCATTTCTAGCCTACCTGGAGCCCACACCCCCAGCTCAGAGTCCATACCCCCCCAACCCACTGCCCCAGCCTGGAGCCCTCTCATGCACCCCAAACCCCTCATTCCCAGTCTCACCCCAGAGCCTGCCCCCCCAGTTGAAGCCCTCACCCCAATCACCTGCCCCAGCCTGGTGAAAGTGAGTGATGGAGGGAGGGGGAGATGGAGCACTTGGGGCAGGGGCGGGGCCTCAGAGAAGGGGCGGGGCAGGGCAGGGTGTGTTTGGTTTTGTGTGATTAGAAAGTTGGCAACCCTAGTGGTGGCGCTTTGGGTCAGGCCCTGAGCAACTTCTCTCACTGAACTCCAGAGGCAGGGAGAGTCTCAGCACAGGAGCCAGTGTAGGAGGCAGGGGAAGCCCCAGCCCCCGCCTTTCTGTGCATGCAGGTGGCACACCGAGGGCATGATGGGAGAGAGCCCTGTGACTCAGCAGGGCCAGCAAAGCAAAAGCAAAAGCAAGTCTGCAAGCACATCACTCATGCAGAGGAGGTGAGAGATGGGGCTGGGGGATCGGTGCACCATGAGGGGGAAGGAGGAGATGTTCTAGCTGCCTCGGGGACCTAGCCCCCTGCCCCAGGGTCAATGCCATGAGGCTACTGGGAGGGATGGGGTGCTCTGTCTCCCTTAGGAGCCTGACATCTGGGCAGTGCTGCCTCTGTGGCTATGTACCCCCGGCCTCCCTGCTGTGGGCCCAGTTGGGATCTGCAGGGACTCCCTAGGTCCCTGGGGGACTCGGCTTGGGGGGAAGTGGCTGCTGATTGGAGACTTGGCATAGTTCTCCAATATAATAAGGGGATCAGTGGGGGGTGTGGCAGCTCCCATTGCAAACTGGTGAGACTGCAGCAGGCCGAGGTATTGAGGCCAGTCCAGTGGGCTGGCACTCAGGACACCTGGGTTCCTCACCCAGCTATGCCACTGACCTGCTGGGCAAGTCCCTGCATTGGCCTCAGTTTTCCCATCTGTAGACTGGGAATGACATCCCTACCCCCCGCCCCCAATGCTGGGGTCCTATGAGAGGCCTCCCATGATCAGCCCCGGGCTGCTCTAGAGCTGGGGCCGGCTGTTGCCAATACTGACCCCCCACAAAGGTGATTCCCTGACTCTGGGGGCAGCATCCCTTTTAAGATCCTTGTTCTTCCTTCCAGCACTAGGGCCCCTCCACCCAATGGCACCCAGAGGCCCCCAATATCCCAAATCCCAGGCCCAGTCTCCCCCCAGCCCTGGCCTGGCTTCCTATCAGGTCTCATCTCTGCCCTGACTCCCCGCCCCCCGACCCCCTTAGGGCCTGATCAAGATGGCAGAGAAGCCCAAGCGCCCGCATCTAGGATTGGCCCAGTACCCCCTGCTGCTCACGCTGGAGCCTGAGGGGCATGGCCTGGGTGGGCAGGTCCTGGAGTTGGCTGGCCCGGAGGAGGTCCACGTCCATCAGAAAGATGGCATCCTGATCTGCGACGACTTCCTGCTGGGGCAGTGTCTGGAGGGGGAGCGCTGCCCGTGTCACCACACCCCCAACCCCTTCCACTGGCAGATGCGGCGCAAGGCAGATGGGGTGTGGCTGAGCATTGGCACGTTGGCCCAACAGCACCTGGAGAACCTCTACTGCAGCACCAGCCGCCACGACGTGCAGCTCGTTGACAAGTACGTGGCTGATTGGACACGGCCCAGCAGGGGGCGCTATGGGGGCAGGGTGGGAGCGCTGGCTGTGGGGGGAGCTCCCGGCGGCTCCAGTCCCATCCCCTCCCACCAGGAAAGCATTGACTGAGGATGGAGGGAGAGATGGAGGCAAACCTGCTCTCAGGTGCATCGCACAGCTACTCATTGCCGGGGGGGAGGCATTGCCTGTGGCCCCTGCCCCTTGGTGATGTCTCTGCTGCCCCCGTTCCCAGGGCCGGCTCATCCTGGACCCTCAATCTGAACTTCATGGACCTGAAGCCCAGCCAGCTCTATGACCGCGTCCGGCGCCTCTCCAACAGCAGCGACTCCAGCCGCAACCCCTACTTCCCCATGGAGTGGCAGGTGTACTGGGAAGAGTGCGGCGAATGGCTCGTGTACGAGGAGGTGAGTGATCCCGGGACAGGAGTGGGTGTGGGGGATGCATGGGCAGCAGGGCGAGAGAAATGGAAGGCCAGGCCTGGGGTGAGGAACAGTGTGGCTAGGGGGACGTGGTGTGGCTGTGGAGCGGGAGGGGTGGCATAGCTGGGGAGGGGCAGGGGTTGCTGCGGGTGGGACTATGTGGCTGGGGTAGCTGAGGATTGTGGCACTGCATGGCTGGGAGGGGGTGCCGGGCTTGGGGAGGGGCTGTGTGGCTGTATGCAGGAGGTGGGGTAGCTGAGGAGGGGGACGGGTGACTGGGGCAGGACCACCCAGAGGATTCAGGGGACCTGGGGTCTTCGGCAGCAGGTCCCAGAGTGGAAGGACCCCCCCACTGCCAAATTGCCCCCGAAGATCCGGAGGGGAGGAAGCTCCAAGGGCCCGGGCCATGCGAGAGTTTTCTGGGGCCCCCGGAGCAAGTAAAGGACCCCACTCCAAGGGCCCCGCAGGCCCGGGACAAATTGCCCCACTTGCCCTCCTCTCTGGGCAGCCCTGGACTGGGGAGCAGCATGGCTGGGAAGGGCTGTGTGGCTGGGGAGCAGTGTGGCTGGGAGGGGGCAGGGGGTGTGTGGATGGGGTAGCTGCGAAGGGTTGTGGTGTTGCATGGCTAGGAGGAGGTGCCTGGCTGGAGGAGTGGTGTGGTTGGGGGAGGGGCTGTGTGGCTAGTGTGCAGCCTGGCTGGGAAGGGGGGAGGGGCTGCCTGTGTGGCTAGGGGAGCAGTGTAGCTGAGGAAGGTGCTGGTGCTATATGGCTAGAGGAGTGGCCTAGCTGGGTGGGGCTGGGAGGCTGGGGGAGTGGTGTGGTTGGCAGAGGGGCTGTGTGGCTGGGGGAGTGGCCTGGCTGTGTGGGGCTGTGTGGCTGGGGGAGCGGCCTGGCTGGGTGGCTGGGGGAGTGGCCTGGCTGGGTGGGGCTGGGTGGCTGGGGGAGTGGCCTGGCTATGTGGGGCTGTGTGGCTGGAGGAGTGGCCTGGCTGGGGCAGTGGCCTGGCTGTGTGGGGCTGTGTGGCCAGAGAAGTGGCCTGGCTGGGTGGCTGGGGCAGTGGCCTGGCTGTGTGGGGCTGTGTGGCCAGAGAAGTCGCCTGGCTGGGTGGCTGGGGGAGTGGCCTGGCTGTGTGGGGCTAGGTGGCTGGGGGAGTGGCCTGGCTGGGTGGCTGGGGGAGTGGCCTGGCTGGGTGGGGCTGGGTGGCTGGGGGAGTGGCCTGGCTGGGTGGCTGGGGGAGTGGCCTGGCTGTATGGGGCTGGGTGGCTGGGGGAATGGCCTGGCTGTGTGGGGCTGTGTGGCCGGAGGAGTGGCCTGGCTGTGTGGCTGGAGGAGTGGTGTATCTGAGGAAGGTGGTGGCGCTGCATGGCTGAGGGAGCATCGCGGGGGAGCAGGTGCATGGCTGGGAGGAACGTGGCTGAGTGGTGCTCTGGTACGGCGTCTCTCTGTGCCCAGCCGGTGCGGTGGGAGCTGCTGGCGGCCTTCGAGAAGGGCATGTGGAACCACGCCTTCAAGTTGCGCGGCCAACTGTACAACGTGGACCTGAAAACACTGACCCAGCGCAATGTGCGTACGGGCTTCACCCGGCGCATCCTGCACTGCCCAGTCTTCCGCCCACCCTGGCGCCTGGCGCCCCACCTGCGGTGAGTGCCCTGGCCAGGTGCCATCCCTTTCCCTGGGCACCCAAGAGGCTCTCACCACTAGCCATGCCCTTGTTTCTCTTCTCTTGGCAGGACAGGACCAGGCACCACCCTCTCTTCCCCCAGCACCGTCCCTGGGGAGGACCCCCAGGACACCTACTGGGGCCCGTACCCTGCGTCCTGGGTCCCCAAGGCCCCAGTGGGCACCATGTACACACTGGCAGAAGTGGCGCCAGCAGAGCGGGCCTATGAGACCACATGCACGCTGTTCCACAAAACCCTGGCAGAGGACAAGGTGCTGGTGTTGGCCGTCTACCGGGTCCGGAACGACTACCTGTGGCAGAAATACTGTGGGTAAGGAGGGCAGGAATGGGGCGGGGCTGGGCATGGGGGGCTGCTAGTGGGTTCTGGGCTTTCGGTGCCCTTGCATCTGGCTGCTGCCACAGGGCTGGGCTGGCAGCTGGAATTGTAACTGCGGTGCACTGATTCTGGGGCACGGTTCTCCCTGGGCCAGGAATGGGAATCACCCAGAGGCTGGTGTTTTGTGGTCTTGGTGCCCATGCTCTGGGCCATGCCGGACCCACCCGGGGCATCCTGCCCATCCCTAGCCAGCTGGCGATCCCGGCTTCTTGGTGCCTGACCCATCATACCCAAGCCTGAGACAATGCACCAAGGAAGCGGTTGGGTGGGGCTCCAGCTTGTCAGTGACACCCCCCTATCTGTCCCCCCTCCAGGCAGAAAAAGTTCATGGCCCAGAGTCGTCCCCGTGCAGTGCGGCGCTGCCTGGAAAGACACCTCTTCCACGGCACCAGGGCCAGCAAAGTGCAGCCCATCTGTGAGATGAACTTTGACCCCCGGGTGTCGGGGGAGAACGGCGAGGCTTACGGGCAGGGCAGCTACTTCGCAGTCGACGCCTCCTACTCCCACACTTACGCCAAGGTGGACGAGGCCAGCCTGTGCCACATGTTCCTGGCCAAGGTGCTGGTGGGGCGCTCGGTGCGGGGCAATCCCGTGTTCCGGCGCCCCCCACTGGCACACGACGGCTGCCTCTATGATTCCTGCACGGACTATGCTAAGAAGCCGCAGATCTTCGTCATCTTTGACAGCTGCCAGTGCTACCCCTACTTCCTGATCCGCTACAAGCTGCTCTCCGAGCCCGTGGCCGTGGACTCGTGACGGGGGAGCACTGGGGGTCAGAGGTCAGCCTGCCAACCTTGTATTTCAAAAATAAGGCACCGATTTCTTAGCCCACCCCTCCTCCGGAGATCATTATTATTATTATTCATGCTAAGAAGGACTCACCTACACTCGCCAGGGGGATTTCTTGGCTGCTTTTAGCAGCACTTGGCGACTCCCAGTCTTGCTGTACAGAGATGGAACAAAGGAAGGGATGTCCCTTGTATCATAGAATCACAGACTATCAGGGTTGGGAGGGACCTCAGGAGGTATCTAGTCCAACCCGCTGCTCAAAGCAGGACCAACCCCAGCTGAATCATTGTAATAAGGGACTGTTGGCAATCCTAGTCACAGGTGAAGAGGGCAGCTTGCTCCCGGGGGTGGGAGTGTGTGGAAGAGCCTGAATACCACCCCCCACCGCCCCCGGCACAGACTGCAATAGAACTCAGCGTTTGGCCTCTGCACCCCAGGTTGCAGGGAGGAGTCAGAGCCGTGCAGGGTCAGTTGCACTGTCCTTCCTTTCTCAGCTGGCGATTGGCTCCAGGGGCCTGATGCAGACCTGCCATCAGATCCTGCTGCCCAGAAAAGCTTGGCCTGCGCCCCCTGCGCCAGAAAGGGGGAGAAGGTTGCTGGGGAGCCATCATCTAGGGTCACTCCAGTCCTGCGCACGCCCCCCAGGCCCTGCCAACTCCCCAAATCCTGTGCCTCATGGCCACCGGGGTCCTTGCCAGCCAGCTCCTTTCTTGCCAGCTCCAGAGAAACGGGGGATTTACCCCGAGGCCAGCATGGGGCTCCTGGCACTGCACTGCCCTCAGTCTGGAACAGGGGGGTTGTGTGATGATGTGGGGGATCTGTCACAGACTCCAGGGATCAGCTGCCCACTGCCCCCTGTCACTGTTGGGCTGAGGAGGTCCAATCCATGGGCTGGTGTCAGTCTGATACCTCCTGTGAAGCTGGCCGAGACCCCACCCTCCCAGCCAGCTCCCCCCACAAGCTGGGGCAGCAGCCATGCCTCTGCTAGATTCCTGAGGGGAAGTAAGCACCGCTTCCGGGCACATCTCTGATGTCCTCTGCTATCAGGGGGATGGGCCCAGGGCCAAGTTGTCCCCCTGCCCGCAGGCCCAGGCAGCTTGGGGTGTTGCTGCTTCCTGCCTAAGCCCTGCAGCAAAGCCCACCCCCATCCAGATCATCCCCCGCCCCCCCCCCTGAGCAATAGATTCTGGCCCCCCTGGTCCTGGTGTGTCAATTGGAGGGGAGGGTTCAGGGCTGCATCACTGGGGGCAGGAGGAGCAGCATGGCTGGGGGGAGCCCCTTTCCCAGCACCACCTCCATCTCCTGAGCATCAGTCAGGGGAGTTGCCAGAGGGGTACGGGGGGTCCTGGGTGAGGGCGATGGGCCCAGAGGAGGAAGTGGGGAGCTGGAGGTTTGACAGCAGCTGCCCCAGGTTGGATGACTGGAGCTGCCAGGGTCTGAAGCCTGGCTTTCCCACAGAGAGACTGCCCACAGCCCCCAAACCTTGCAATCAGCGCTAAGCAGGCCACCACCCAAAGCTGGCAGCCTTGGGGGGTGTGGGGTGTGAACAGCCCCAGAGACTGAGTCTTGCGGGGTGGGAGGGCCCCTCAGGTGGCAGCTCTGCCCCCCTATTACCAGCTTTGGGGTAGGCTTATTTATTAGGGTTACTCTTCTGGGGGTGGGGTTCTGTACTTCTGTCAATGTCCTGCTTGTGTCACTTGTGTTCTCATACAGAACTTCTCCATGCTGCAAGTTCCCTCCCAATGGAGCTATTCTGCAGGACCTAGGTTCTTCCAGCCCCAGAATCAGATGAACACACACACACACATTAACAGGGAACATCTGAGAGGACTGGGTCAGTCAGCACTCCCAAGCTGACTCCTTGTATGTCCCTGGACTCAGTAGGCTGGCTCGAGCAGCACTCCCAAGCTGGCACCCTCATACGCCCTTGGACTCAACAGGTTGGGTCAAACAGCACCTCCAGGCTGTCACTCTCATATGCCATGGGCACTGCATTGGAATAGAGTACGCCTGAGCAGGCTAGGTTGAGCAGCACTTTCAATCTGCAACCCTCATGTGGCAGTTTTTTTGGCTGTTTTTCAGAGACATTATTAAGGGCACAAGAGCAAACTATCCCACTGCGTAGGAAAGATAGGAAGTCTGGCAAGAGACTACCCTGAAGTAACCAAGAGATCTTCAATGATCTCAAACTCAAAAAAGTGGAAACCCGGTCAAATTACAAAGAATAAATATAAACAAATATCACAAGTATGTAGGGACAAAATTAGAAAAGCCAAGGAACAAAACGAGATCAAACTAGTGAGAGACATAAAAGGAAACAAGAAAACATTCTACAGATACACTAGAAGCAAGAGGAAGACCGAGGACAGAGGAGGTCCATCACTCAATGAGAGGGGAAAGACAATAACAGAAAATGTGGAAATGGCAGAGGTGCTTTTTTTTTTCAGTTTTCACCAAGAAGGTTGGTGGCGATTGGACGTCTAACATAGAGACTGATCCTACCTCATTTTCACTGGCAATGTCTAAAATAGGGAAAGAACAAGTAAAAAATTACTTAGAGAAGTTAGATGTCTTCAAATCACCAGAGCCTGATGAAATGCATCCTAGAATACTCAAGAAGTGACTGAGGAGACGTCTGAGCCATTAGCAATTATCTTTGAAAAGTTGTGGAAGACGGGAGACATTCCAGAAGACTGGAAAAGAGCAAATATCGTGCCCATCTATAAAAAGGAAAATAAGGACAACTTGGGGAATTACAGACCAGTCAGCTTAACTTTGGTACCCGAAAGATAATGGAGAAAATAATTAAGCAATCAGTTTGCAAAAACCTAGAAGATAATGAGGTGATGAGTAACAGTCAGCATGGATTTGTCAAGAATAAATCATGTCAAACCAACCTGATAACTTTCTTTGACAGGGTAACAAGCCTTGTGGATGGGGGGAAGTGGTAGGTGTGGTATATCTTGAATTTAGTAAGGCTTTTGGTACTGTCTCAGATGACCTTCTCATAAACAAACTAGGGATATACAACCTAGAAGGAGCTACTATAAGGTGAGTGCATAAGTGGTTGGAAAATCATTCCCAGAAAGTAGGTATCAGTGGTTCACAGCCATGCTGGAAGGGCATAACAAGTGGGGTCCTGCAGGGATCGGTTCTGGGGCTGGTTCTGTTCAATATCTTCATCAATGATTTAGATAATGGCTTATAAAGTTTGTGAATGATACTAAGCTGGGAGGGATTGCAAGTGCTTTGGAGGGTAGGATTAAAATTAAAAATGATCTGGACGAATTGGAGAAATGGTCTGAAGTAAATAGGATGAAATTCAATAAGGACAAATGCAAAGTGCTCCACTTAGTCAGTTGCACGCATACAAAATGGGAACTGACTGCCTAGGAAGGAGTAGCGTGGAAAGGGATCTGGGAGTCATGCTGGATCACAAGCTAAATATGAGTCAACAGTGTAAAACTACTGCAAAAAAAGCAAACATCATTCTGGGATGTATTAGCAAGAGTATTGTAAACAAGGCACGAGAAGTAATTCTTCTGCTCTACTCTGTGCTGATTAGGCCTCAACTGGAGTATTGTGTCCTGTCCTGGGTGCCACATTTCAGGAAAGATGTGGACAAATTGAGAAGGTCCAGAGAGGAGCAACAAAAATGTTTAAACGTCTAGGTAATATGAGCTATGAGGGAAGATTGAAAAAATTGAGTTTGTTTAGGCTGGAGAAGAGAAGACTGAGAAGGGACATAACAGTTTTCAAGTACATAAAACGTTGTTACAAGGAGGAGGGAGAAAAATTGTTGTTCTTAACCTCTGAGGATAGGACAAGAAGGAATGGGCTTAAATTGCAGCAAGGGCGGTTAGGTTGGACGTTAGGAAAAACTTCCTAATTGTCAGAGTGGTTATGCAGTGGAATAAATTGCCTAGGGAGGTTGTGGAATCTCCATCATTGGGGATTTTTAAGAGCAGGTTGGACAAACACCTGTCAGGGATGGTCTAGATCAGGGGTCGGCAACCTTTCAGAAGTTGTGTGTCCAGTCTTCATTTATTCACTCTAATTTAAGATTTTGCGTGCCAGTAATACATTTTAACCTTTTTAGAAGGTCTCTTTCTATAAGTCTATAATATATAACTAAACTATTGTATGTAAGGTAAATAAAGTTTTTCAAAATGCTTAAGAAGCTTCATTTAAAATTAAATTAAAATGCAGAGCCCCCTTGACTGGTGGCCAGGACCCAGGCAGTGTGAGTGCCACTGAAAATCAGCTTGCGTGCCGCCTTTGGCATGTGTGCCATAGGTTGCCTACCCCTGAGCTAGATAATACTTAGCCCTGCCTTGAGTGCAGGGGGCAGGACTAGATGATCTCTCGACATCCCTTCCAGTTCCATGTCCCAGGTTCAGCATACCTCTATACCCACTTTCACATCACAATTGTTCCTTTTGGGCGCAGCAGGGATCTTTTAGCTTAGGTATGAGAAGCATTGCTGCAGAGCGAATGAGGAAACCAAAAAACACCCACGAGGGTGGGAGAGAGAGAAGCAACCAGCTTAATCATGAAAATTATTTATTGCCAAGTAATAACCAGTGGGGAGCCAAACAAACAAAACAGTGATAATATTAAATCTAACTTAAATTTGATTATAAAGGTCAGGTTTAGAAACCTGTCACTGATCACATAAGTCAGGGTCAGAAGGCTACACTGAGAGAGAGCTGGGTTCTCACCACTCTGTGAAGCTTGGGTAGGGGGGTTTTGTTGAGAAGCAACAGTAGTTCAAGGGAGAACACTAGATTTGTTTGTGTAAACTGATGGCTGCAGGGAGGATACCAGAGTTGTTTTGTTCAGGCTAGACAATGGGAGCTGATCATTCCTGGCTATGGGTGGTGGTCCTTCCAGGGAGCTCACAATGCAATTAGCAGCTTCCATATTTTGGATATCAGTAAAGGATTCAGTACTAGAATTGGTCTGATAACTGCTGAGCTGGGTTCACCATAGATTATCAGAGTTGGAAGAGACCTCAGGAGGTCATCTAGTCCAACCCCCTGCTCAAAGCAGGGCCAATCCCAAAACAGATTATTTTTTGCCCCAGTTCCCTAAATGGTCCCCTCAAGGGCTGAACTCACAACCCTGGGTTTAGCAGGCCAATGCTCAAGCCACTGAGCTATCCCTCCGCCCACTTTTGTACATTTGTCTTCTGATCAGTTTTGGTTCAAGCAGAGGCTGGGGGGTGGGGGAAAGGCTGGGGACTGCACCCTGGTTCCCCAAGAGCACAGAGCTGAAAGGTAACACTCCCCACGCCTGGGAGCGCCTGTGGGCCCTGCTTAGGGTGGGGTCATGGGTCTCACGCCCCTCCCCCTACTGTCCTGCCATCTGCGCCCATGGCACTGGAAGAGGCTGGACACAAGGCCACAGCCCTTATGGGAAACACCCCACAACCCTATAATTAAAGACCGAAGCACAGCAGAGGCACGGCAGGGCTGGCATGGGGGGACAGGGATGGCATGGGGCTGAGTGTGTGGCAGGGCTGGCATCATGTGGGCGGCATGGCAGAGATGGCATGAGGGGCAGGGCTGGCATGGGGGGTCACAGCAGGGACAGCATGGGGGGAGTTGGGGACCAAACGGCGGTGGGGGTGTGATGGGGCCATCACAGGAAGGTGTTCCCGGCTCAGGGCTCTGGGTGAGATGAGTTTGTGGGGGCTCAGCCTGGTGCCCATATGTCCCCAAAACCAGAAACCACCAGGGGAGCAAAGCGGGCATCACAGGCCCAGCCACCGGTTGTTGAGCGATGGGGAATTCCCCTCTCCGTCACATACTGAGGTAGGACCAGTCTCTCCCCCCACACCCCGCACTCTGTGGGACTTGGCATCCGGCTCTGCAGCCAATGCTTGGACCCACACAGACCCTGGCATCAACTAAGGCAACACCCCTAAGAGTCCCGACCCGCAGCCCCCTGCTACCCCAGCCCTGGGCTCCCAGCCCCCCAGCTCTGCCGGTGCCCCTCAATCCCAACCCACAGCCCCTGCTACCCCAGCCCTGGGCTCCCAGCCCCCCAGCTCTGCCAGTGCCCCTCAATCCTGACCCACAGCCCCTGCTACCCCAGCCCTGGGCTCCCAGCCCCCTAGCTCTGCCGGTGCCCCTCAATCCCAACCCACAGCCCCTACTACCCCAGCCCTGGGCTCCCACCCCCCAGCTCTGCCGATGCCCCTCAATCCCGACCCACAGCCCCTACTACCCCAGCCCTGGGCTCCCAGCCCCCCAGCTCTGCCGGTGCCCCTCAATCCTGACCCGCAGCCCCTGCTACCCCAGCCCTGGGCTCTCATCCCCCCACCTCTGCCGGTGCCCCTCAATCCTGACCCACAGCCCCTTCCTACCTCATTGACAGTCTCTGCGAGTTGAACTGTCCCTGTTGTTTCCCCCATGCACATGGGCTGTGGATGAGAGCAGCTAATCCCATGTCGTGGGGGTGCAAACCTCAAATCCCAGCAGGGAAAACCCAGCACTGCCCCCCTCCCTAGCATGGATCAGCCCAAAACTGAGCTGGCTGGAGGGTGGTCCTGGGATCCCAGCTGCCTCTTGACAGCAGGGGGTGCTCTTTGCTTGCACAATCCCCTGGCACAGAGGAGCTGAGTCCCGGGGGCAGTGGTATCTAGTGGTTAGAGTGGCAGGGGGCTGGGAGCCAGGGCTCCTGGGTTCTGGCTCTGGGAAGGGAGGGGAGTGTAGTGGTTACAGTGGGGGTGGGGACCCAGGGCTACAGGAAGGGGGAGGGGTCCAGTGGTTGTGGGGAGGCAGTGTGGGGAGGGGAGCCAGGACTCCTGGGTTCTATTTCCAGTCCTGCTCTGTAACCTCAGGGAGGTGCCCCCTGCTCTCAGTGGCGGGGGCTGCGGGAGCCGCGGGTCGGGGTGGGGGCTCTGGTTGCAGAGGGGAAGTGCTGGGTGTCAGGGATACCAGCCCTGCGGCCTCCCCGGCCGGTTGCAGAGGAAGCTGGGCCGGGCACTGCCAGGGGCAGATATGCTGGGCCATGCTGATAAAGGTTGCGTTAGACCAGGCAGCCACCCCGCCGCGAGACCAGTTACATAACGTTGCTTGGGCTCTCTAGCAACGGGTCCAGGCGGGGGGTGGGCCAGCTGTGCTGGGTCCCCCCTGGAGCTGAAGGGACAGTCCCATCTAGTCTGTGCCCCCCAGAGCTACTCACCAAACTGGCCCCCCACCCACCTTTTTGGCTGAGCCACTCCAGAATCTGGGTCCAGGGTGCTGCTCCATGGGGCAGGGTCCAATCCAGGGTGGCATCCAGATCCGTCGGGCCTGCAGGCCACACAGACACCCCCTTCAGAGTCAGGGGGATCAGCGCCCTTGGACAGCTGGACAGACAGACCCCCTGCAGGATCAGTCCCACTGGAGCCCCATCCCTAAAGGTTGCCACCCTGGGCTCCCTGCCTCATGCCCCCCACTATTCACTCAGCCAAACAAGCTATCCTGGGGCCCCTGTTGGCCCCCCTGCTCACACCCCTCAGTGCCTCCCCACAGGGAAGCCTGGGCAGTGAGCATCCCCAGGACTTGAACCTGGCGTGACAGCAGGAGTGGCTGGGGCTAGAGTAAGTGGGAGGGAGGCAGGGGGATGCTGCACTGGCTTACCTGCACCCAGCCCCAGCCCCACATTGCTACCAAGCCTGGCAGATCCTTATTCAGAAAACTGTTCTCCAGCAGTGAAATGCAGCCACCTCTGGGGTGGGTGGGGTGGCTGCTTCCCTGCACTGAACAAAAGGGCCTGACTTTATCCTGGTGGGGTCGCCACTCCCTGCAGCCCCAGCCCAGCATTGGCTCGGCCAAGCATCCCTGGGCCAAGGGAGCTGAGCTGCTCCCCTGCTGCTGCATCTGGTGCTCCGGCTCCCTCCTCAGACTACGAGTCCCAAGATCCCCTGGGCAGGCTAGAGGGAAGCCCCAGAAATAGGCTAAGGCCCTGGGGGTTATAAATTGTCCATATGGCACAAAACACAGGAGGTGGCACAGAAACCACAGTAACGGCCTTCCTGTGGGGGTGGGGAGTGGGTCGCACAAGGGAGAGAAAACATTCAGAGCCTGTGATACCCTAGTGTGGCATGCGCCAGCTGGGCTGCCGTGGCATCCCTGTGTGCCGCGTGTTACAGACATGTGCTGGCTGTGGCATTCCTGTGTGCCACGTGTTATAGACATGTGCTGACTGTGGCATCCCTGTGTGCCGCGTGTTACAGACGTGTGCTGGCTGTGGCATTCCTGTGTGCCACATGTTACAGACGTGTGCTGGCTGTGACATCCCTGTGTGCAGCATGTTACAGACATGTGCTGGCTGTGGCATTCCTGAGTGCCATGTGTTACAGATGTGCCCTGCCGTGGCATTCCTTTGTGCTGTGTGTGTTACAGATGTGCGCTGCTGTGGCATTCCTGTGCGCCGTGTGTTACAGACGTGCGCTGCCATGGCATTCCTGTGTGATGCATGTTACAAATGTGTGCTGCCATCACATTCCCGTGTGCTATGTGTTACAGATGTGCGCTGCTGTGGCATTCCTGTGTGCTGCTTGTTACAGACGTGCACTGCTGTGGCATTCCTGTGTGCTGTGTGTTACAGATGTATGCTGCCATGGCATTTGTGTGTGCCGCATGTTACAGATGTGTGCTGAAATGGCATTCCTGTGTGCCGTGTGTTACAGACGTGTGATGCCATGGCGTTCCTGTGTGCTGTGTGTTACAGACATGTGATGCCATGGCATTCCTGTGTGCTGTGTGTTACAGATGTGCACTGCTGTGGCATTCCTGTATGCTCCGTGTTACAGACATACTGCCATGGTATTACTGTGGACATGTTACAGACATGCTAACATGGGATTCCTATGTTACGTGCCCTGCATCACATGGTATTTCTGTGTGGTGCCCATTACAGCTAGATGCTGACCAGGATTCATGCATAAGCATGTTGCAGATGTGTCCCATGAGTAGTATTGTTCTAGGAATCAGGTCACAGTTATGTGCTGGTAGAGCATCCCCGTGCCATACATGTCACAGCTGTGTAACTACTAGCTCATGCCACCAGGGTTCATGTGTAAGGCATGCGGCAAACGTGTGCGGTGATATTCCTATGTTCTGTATGCAGCTCTGCTACTCCTATGTGCTGCTGGCATGTGCCAGTGCACCTGGGGCCTGAGTCTCCTTGTACCAGAGCTTGACACCCATATAACTTCACTGACTTTAACAGAGTGAGCCCTGATTTACACCAGTGTGAGAAGAATCAGGACCATGACCGAGCATTCACATGTATACATGTTGAAGATATGTGCTGCTCTAGCATTCATGTATATTACATGTTGTAGTCATGATCACCTAGCATTGACATATACTGCATGTGCTGATCCACATGGATTGCACATTGCAGGCATGTGTGGCTGCATGATCCCCTATTAAGCTATGTTGGGGAGTGTTGCATGTTAGTCACATGGGGCAGGTATGCACCTGAGCTAACACTCCTGTGCCATGCACGCCACAGACATGCTGTGGAATCGTTCCATGTGAGCCCTGGTACAGATGTGTGCCTCATGTCATACCAGTGACGCTCACGCGCATGCACTGAGTGAAGACAGGGCACAGCGCATGCACTGAGTGAAGACAGGGCACACGCCAGGGCTCACAGCCAGGGAGCGGCATGTGCAGCAGAAAGACTGCCTGTGCCTTTAAGACAGGTGCATGGGGATGCCTGGTTACCTGGGCCCATAAAAGGGCCTTTGTCTCTGCCTTGGCCTGGCTCAGCCCTGGGGGAGGGGAGCCCAGGAGCATGAAAGGGCTGAGATTCAGGCAACCTTCCCCCAGACTCAGCCCTGGAGCCCCCACTGCCCTGGGGCTGTTCAGGGATCAGATCCCCCACCCCCCGCCATGCCCTGGGGTGCCAGGGTGCACTTCCCACTAGGATGCACTCCCCGAGCGCTCCGCCAGGCTTCCACAAGGTCCCCCCAAAACTATAGGTCATGTGGACTCAAAGCCTGCACCCACTCACTGGAGGTGCCTAGGAGCCAGGCCACTTGGGTTCTGGGAGGGGAGTCTAGTGGTTTCAGGGACAGTGGGGGGCAGGACTCTTGAGCTCTATTCCTGGCTCTGGGACGGGGGTGGGGATGGCTCCCGGTGACAAGCAGTGGGGCTGTTTGCTCCTAGATGGCCAATGTGATTCAAGTTCAACCTGGCAGGAGTCGCTCCCCTCCCAGCGCCAGGGGTAGAACTCAGGCTCCCAGGCCCCCTGCTCTAACCACTAGTCACCCTCCCTTCCTAGAGCTGGAGATAGAACCCAGGTGTCCTGGCTTCCCGCCCACCTGATGTAACCCACTGCACCTCATTCCTGTCTCAGAACTGGGATTAGAACCCAGGAATCCCAGGCTATGAATATACTGCACCTAGCACAAGGTGCAGTAAGAAATATCCAGGACAGCTAATGCCTGTGTTTCCAGCTAGGTGGCTGATGTGATCCAGGGGGAGTCACAGCCCCTCTATATGCATCAGTTTCCTTACTTAGATCCCACTCCTCTCCCAGAGCCAGGAATAGTACCCAGGAGTCTTGGCTCCTAGTCACCCCTGCTCTAAGCACTGACCTCCAGTCCCTATCCAGCGAGAGGAACAGAACCCAGGAGTCCTGACTCCCAGGTCCCACGCTGTAACCCACTACACCCCTATGCAAGGCTGTCTATGAGCTCTTTGGGACAGAGACTTACTTGGTGTGTACAGCACCTGACGCAGTGGGATCCTGTTCTCTGCTCGGACCCATGGGTGCTACGGGAAAAAAGAATCAGAAATACTCAAAGAGTGTAAACCATTTTTATCATTATTTATATTCCGGGCTCCCCCAGTGTGCCGGGCACTGCACAGACCCAGAGTGAGACACAGCTCCTGTCCCAAAAAGCTCATAAGTTTGACAACTAAAAGGGGAAACTGAGGCCCAAGCAGGGAAGGAGATTTACCCAGAGTCACCCAGCTGGGAATAGAACCCAGGTGTCCTGAGCCGCAGGCCCACATGGCAGACGCCAGCCAGACTGCCATTGGCTTAGACCCTGAAGCCTCCTCACAATGAGGCCTTGTGGGGCCTAGCTGGACAAGGGCCCTATTTCCCTGTGTCCTGGCCCAGCATCTCCGAGCCGCCATGGCAGCCCAGGTCCATGGCACCAGCTCTGGGGCCAACGGCAGGGAACTCCCAGGGGTGAGGGGGTTCACTCACCACCCGCCCCAGGGAACAGGCATCCTCCCCATTGGGACAGTTCTCCATGGAAAGCCCCCGCCTCGGAGACAATGTGTCTGATTCGTTGTGCAATCAGCCAGTTTTGGTTCCTTCTCACAGGCCTTCGCCAGGCGGCTGCAGCCACCTCTTCTGGCAATGGCCTGGCGGGTCCTCCCCCGACCCCACACTCGTCCCCAGAGCTGGGAATAGAACCCAGGAGTCCTGATGCCCATTCCCCCTGCCTCCCCCACACAACCCTTCTCTAATCACCAGACCCCACACCAGTGTCAGAGCTGGGGATAGAGCTCAGGGGTCCTGGCTCCCAGTGTCCACTGCTCTATCCACAAGACCCCACCGTCCTCCCAGAAGTGGCCCTCTCAGCCCTTGGCTGCCCCACTGAGCTTGAGGGGCCTATTGTTTGTAGACCCCAAGTGGCTTGCGTGGTGGTGTGGAGTCGGTTAGAGCAAAGGGAGCTGGGAGTCAAGACACCTGGGTTCCACTCCCCATATCTGCCTCAGCTTTTTTGTCTGACCTTCAGCCAGTCCCACACCTCTCTGTGCCTCAGTTTCCCAGTCAGCACAGTTGGGTAATGGCTGGCGGGAGGTTAACAAATGTGTGAGATTCTCACATAAAAGACACAATTGATTATGCTAATACTCCCCTCATCATGCCCTCCTGCACCCCTGTGATCACCCTGCTGCCCCCCAGCTGCCCCCAGGGTTGTTGTGCTCCCCTGGCTGCAGTCACCTCTCCACCCCCCACCCCACAGCTGCAGGTTGCTGTGGGACAAACTCAACCTGTTTTATTGACTAAAAATGAATTGGCATTGAACTCCCACCTAGGTATATTTGAGACTTTACCAAGATGTGGCAAAAAGTCACAAAAATTCTTGGGCTCCAATGGGGGGAAAAGAAGGAACGAATGTGCCTTTGCGGATGAACCCATGTAACATTTCAGCTCAGCTGGGTGCTGCATCTGTGGGTTTGTGTTTATCTTTCTCAGGGCGCAATAATCCCTTTTAAAGTTGTTTTTGGGTATGGAGCTGTGTGTTGTGCATGGTGTGTTTGTGGGGCTCTGTGCGTGCATGCGTGGCTGCGTGTGTATCTGTGGCTTTGCAGGTGGTGGAGGCAAGCTCTATGTGCACATGCGGCTGTGTTTGTGCGTATGCACAAGGGGTGTGTGCGGCTGGGTGGGTGTTTGAGGGGGGCTGTGTGTGTGCGTGTGGCTGTATGTGTGGCTGTGCATATGCAGCTGTGTGTGTGTGTGCGTGCGCGCACGGAGAAGGGGTCTCTGTGCACACCCGTGTGGCTGTATTTGTGCATATGCACAAGCGTGTGGTGTGTGGCTATGTGTGCGTGGCGTTGCTTCCTGGAGTCTTTGCGTGGCTGGGTGTTGTCAGGGGTTGTGTCGTGTTGTGGTGTGTGTCCTTGTTATCACCGTGTGCCGTGGAGCGAGGGCTCTTGTTTCCCTGCAGCGCAGCCCCCGGAGGCGGGAGGGGGGCCTCCCCTAGGGACACTGCGCTCTGTGGCTTCCCCTCCACACCTCGCGGGGGGGGGGGGGCGGGAGGCCGTTAGACGGCGGGGCAGGGCTGGCCCCGCTTATGTAATAACAGGCAACCCCAGGGAGACGCGCAGAGCCTCACCGAGGAGAACGCGGACGAGAGCCCTGCCCTCCGAGTGCCCCCCCAGCGCTGCCCAGGATGGAGGTGCCCTGAGAAGGCCTCCCCGGCTTGCAGTACGGACCACGCTCAGCTGCTCCAGCACCTCGGGGTCCTCTGGGAAGGAGCCACCGTGAGGGAGACGAGGAGAAGAGTGAGACCCCCATGCGCACCCCGGCTGGGGATCCCAGGCAGGTAGGAGCCAGCAGCCCAGCCACGGCCTCTCAAAGGAGACTTTGTTCAGGTCCCCGCTGCTCCGGCAGGTGCTGGGAACCCGAGATCCCAGCTGGGGGTGGGAGATTTTCCCAAGGCAGATGGGTCACCACTGTGGGGGCGAAGAGTGAGCCCTGTCCTGCCTGCATGGAACTGTTCACTGGGGTTGTTCATTCAGGGCACCCCCCAATGTGCCGGGATTGGGGCCCCAGACTCTGGAGCAAGGCAGGGTGCAATCCCAGCACCAAGCCCTGGATTTCAATGCTGCCCCCCATGACTCAGATCTCCAGCCCTGTTTAGCCCCCCAACCGGGGTCCAACCCCCTGACCAGGATCTCTGTCCCCATCCAACCCACCCCTCAACCCCCAGATCGCCATCTCCATCCAGCCGCTCGAGCTGTGGGAAGGGTCCGACTCAGATCCCAGGCGGAAACCTGCTGCTCGGACCCGTCTCTGTGAGCTGGCTGGGGACACATGGCTCTGGGGACCCAGGAGTCTGGGGGCAGGCGTGGGGCCCACGAGGAAGCTGGGGGTATGAAGTCGGGGGCGTGTGGGGCGGGGATGCTGCAGCCCCTGGGGGTTCTGATCAGACAGGCTCCACCCTGCTGGGTTTGGGGGTCTGTGCTCAGTGGCCTGTGGGGCAGTCGCTGCGCTGCGGGGTCCTGCAAGAGACTTGCCAGGGCTTCGGCGGGGGTAGGGTTTGTGTCTGAAAGGGCAGGAGAGAGAAAGCAGGTGGGGGGGGGGGGCTCAGCCTGGGGGCCGCCTTCTCCCATCTGCGCCCTTGTGTCACTGGAGGTGAATGGAAAACACAGCCTCCCCCCCGCACCCCGTATCACCTCCTGGTGCACCACACCATACACATATCCTACACACACGCACTGTGCACACTTACCCCTACACACAGAGTGCACACACGCATGGACACACACACACACACCCCTACACACAGAGTGCACACACGCATGGACACACGGACACACACCCCTACACACAGAGTGCATACACACACATGGACACATATGCCCACACCTCCTACACACAGAGTCCACACACACGGACACACTGTGCACACACACACACACGCACACACACCCCTACACACACACACACCACTACACACAGAGGGCACACAGACACACTGTATATACACACAGAGTGCACACACACACCCCTACACACAGAGTGCACACACACACACACCCTACACATACCCACTGCACGCACACACCCCTACACAGAGTGCACACACACACACACACAGACACACTGTATGCACACACACATACCCCTACACACAGAGTGCACACGCACACAGACACACTGTATACACACATACACACAAACACACACCCTATGCATGTCCACTGCATGCACACACCCCTACACTCAGAGTGCACACACACACATTTATACTCTATGCACACACACGTACACAGTACACACACCCATACACACAGAGTGTGCACATGCACACATTCACACACACACGTGGAGCCAATGCAGAGGTCAGCAAATTCTCCCAGCAAATTCCCCCAGTGTTTGCTGTTGAGGTCAGCAGGGCGGGGTTTGATGGTGTGCGGGAGAGAGTGTGACCCAGGAGAACTCCCTGCCACTTGATATCACAGAGACAAAGGGAAACGGGCTTGGCACCTGCGGCTGCAATAACTTGTAGTAAATAGAGAGGCTGGGCTGTGGGGCTGAGTTGATCCAGCCCCCAGGCGTTGCTGGGCTGTGAAGCAGAACCAGGCCTGGGCTCCAGGGACAGGTCTGTGGTTGGCTGGACACACTGGGGGTCTCACAGGGGGAGCCAGGTCCTGGACTTGATGGCCCATTGGCCTTGCCCTCCCCTGGGGCCGTTTCTGCTGCCCCAGGGACCCTGCTCCCAGCCTGTCTCTTCCCAGCCTCTTCCTGGAAAGGGGCCTGGCTAGTCTCAGGACCTGTGACCAGCCAGTTAGTGCTCACCACTGCCCTCTCCTGGATGGCTGCAGACTCTGCTTCACTGAGTGTCATAACCCCCTCACAGCCAACAGCGATTTCCCTTCAGCTCAAGTGCCAGGGGCTGCGCGCTCAGAGCAGCAGGGGCTGTGTTCTATCCCTGAAGGGTCCCAGAGGGTTTCCAAGACTGCTGACACAGGGAACTCTTCCCCCACTGCCCAAAAGCCGCCACTTCTGGGGTGCAGCACAGCTCACAGCTGTTTAGCATGAGCTGGAAACTAGGCAGAGCTCAGGGAGGTTGGGCTCTGTTTGCTTTTCAGACTGGGCTGTTGCCAGAACCCCAAACTCCCAGGTAGATGGGGGGCTGGCTTGGTGGAGGCACCCAGGATATGGCAGTGCCAGGCATGCCTGAGAGCTGGGTGCGAAGGCTGTTGGAGGTACCAGGGAAATCTAGCAGTGTGGATGAGGTGATGGCAGATATTCCATCAGCAGCTCTGCGACACTGGCTTACTGAATGTGCCCAGCCTGCCCTTGGAGGGGGGGGGGGGGCTGGGCCTCACACTGAGAGGCAGTAAAGGGGTTCCTGTAGCTCTCTCTCTTTCTGAGGCTCTGAGCCTTGTGGCAACTTTGTCCTCAGACTGTTAGCAACAAGAAACAGCAAAGAAAATATCCCCCTGCAGGGTCTCAGCTCACTCCTGTCTCCAAGGACGTGTCACCCCAGATCAGGCATCCCGTCTCTCTTAGCCTCAGTAGAGCAACACCTGGGGCATAAAGGATGAGCTGTGTGTCATATGCTCTATACTGCTAACAGCTAGTGGGGATTCTCCTTCAGCTCCGGGGCAGAGGCCTGCATTCCTGGGAGATCCAAGCCCTCTCCCTGCCCTGTCTCTGGCTCGTGGCTTGGGGTGCTGATTTGGCACACAGGATTGGAAGAGCTGTGCCCGCTTCCACCCCCTCTGAGCCAAACTCGGCACTTAGCTAGGCTGGTGTGAAGCTGACTAGCCCCACTCAGGTGCATGGCATGACCCTGGATTTACCTCAGCGTCACCAAGCAGCTGCCTCTGCAAGTTCCAAAGCTGCCTTCCCAACCCAAACCCACGTAGGCTCCCATCCCCAGCCACCTGCTGCAGCCAGGGGCAAGCGAGCCAGATTCTAGCCAGGTTTTTGAATCATCTCCATTGGTGACTGCAGCGAAACAACCCAGCGGGGGGAAGAGGGGGCTGGATTGAACCCCTTTGCTGGGGGCAGAGATGGGGCTGGATGCACCCTCTCCGGCTGCGCTGCCAGAACCAGGGTGGGAATCTGGGGCTGGCTCCACCCCCCATACACACTGACCATGATCCCCATCAGGTCCCTCCCTCCAGAGCCCCTGGGCTGGCCCCTGGACTGGCCCCAAGACTCCAAGACGGTGGAGTGACACTGAAGGCCAATTCCCCAGGGAAGGGCCATTGGTTCAGAGCAGGGCTTGGCCTTGCCTGGGTTGGAAAAGGGGCCCTGAGACAAGCCCCTCTGGGAATCACGGGAGTCGCACCCTAGACCCCCCAGAACCTCCTGGAGACTCCCTGGGAGCAGTATAGGGACTATGACACAGAGTAATGTGGTGTGGATTCCATCCAGTAGAGGGCAGTGGTGCTCACACACTGACGCATGTGCACACAATACCCACCTACCCAAGCATAAGCCACACCCACTCAGTGTGGTGCTGTGGTGCCTAGCCAGGTATGGCTTGATGGGCCTAGTGCAGCTTTGCCTAAGAGCTGATGTTTTAGGGACGATGATCTGGTTGCAGGTTCGATCCCTGCTGCTATTAACCCACGCAGGGCATCAGTGTTCCACATGCTTGGTACAAGCTACATGTCACGCTAAGCAGCAGAACAAGCAGTGGTCCTGCGGGAACCCCCTGCCCCGACAGAGCCCAGTCACAAGTCTCTGCCTGTCTAGTCTGCCCCAGCCCTAAGCACCTACCCAGCTCTGGGGTCAATCCCCAGGCAGTCCCATCTCAGCACTGACACCAGCCTGACCTGAACATCTCTGGGAGCTTGAAAAGCCCACCAAGCCCACTGCTGTGCCATATATGTTGGTTTGTTATTGTAGGGTCTTCCCACAACAGGTACAAGAGCTGGGCAGAATCTTGTAGCAAAGCTGCGGGCACTGGGAACTCCATGCCCAGCTGGATGAGACACAGAACTCAGATCCTCCTGGTGTCAAAGCCACCTGCACGAAGGGAGAATCTCCTCAGCAGTGCAGGGCCTCTGACACACAGCTGAGCAGTCCTTATCCTGCCTAGCAGAGGGCAGTGGTGCACACATGCTCGCCGGCTCCTGCTAATGCTAAGGTTGCAGGATGCCAGCTGGGAGGCGCAGGAATCCGGAGGGAAAGTATCCCCATCCTGCACCACTGGGTGACACCTGGACTGGGTGCAGGAGGGGATGTGGGTCCCACCTGGTGGGGGAGTATCTGAGACCCAGCAGCTGGAAGGCAGGGCAGGGTGGGGCACAGGGGAGAGAGCAGGTAGGGGTCAGCACTGCTGGTGGGTAAAGTGGGATCTCAGCTGTCAGAGCCATCATAGGGTCTGGCACAAACTGCCAGCTCCCAGGGCCATAGTAACAGTCCTGGCAGGTTCATCTCTGTTGATCTCAAAGCACTTCACCGAGGAAGTCAGTGCTGTGAACCCTATTGTACAGATGGGGAAACTGAGGCAGCGAGAGGCACAGCTTGCCTAAGGTCACCCAGCAGGCCAGAGCCAGGGACAGACCCCAGCTCTCTCGAGTCCCAGTCCAGTGCACTCCCCGCAACACCACCCTGCCTCCGATGCTACAAGGGCAGTGAGCAGTGTTTGCGAGTGGCTGTGCTGGGGGGTGCTGGAGTGTTTTCACCAAGGGTCCTCCCAGCGCAGCGCATGGTGCTGATCGCGTGGCAGGGCTGCCTGGGCCAAGGGTGCAGGGCAGGGCCACCCTGATGAGCCGAGAGGGCTGGGCAGTGGCCAGGGCTGGTGGGGAGGCCCCTCCTAAGGAGGATGTCCCAGAGAGAGGCTCTGCAACCCCCCCACCCCGTCCCATGCCCTGGGCCCAGGAGCAGGGGAGGGGGACGTGCCCGGCTGGAGCCAGGCGCAGTGTTAACCAAGAGAGGCCGGGCGTCAGTTTTGCCTTGTGCAACATCCCGCTGGGGCCTTGGGAAATCGTAGGGGGCCTGTGTCGAAACAGGGGCGGGAAACCAGGGGCCCCAGAAGGTGATAACGGCCCACAGGCTGTGGTGGGGGAGGGGGCCAATCAGTGCCTTAACCCTCTGATCCCTGCATCTCCCTGCAGTAAACCTGCCCTGCTCTCTACAGGGCCCTAGCATCAGGTGGCAAAACTGCTCTGACAACAGGCTCACCGAGGGACTCAGGAGCAGAGTCGGGGCTAGAACCAGGAGTCCTGGCTCTGTGCCCCATAGCTGTAACCCACCAGACTCCACTCCCCTGCCAGAGGAGAGAACCCAGGAGTCCTGGCTCTCTGCCCCATAGCTCTAACCCACCAGACCCCACTCCCCTGCCAGAGCCAAAGGAGCGAACCCAGGAGTCCTGTCTCCTCCCAGCCCCATAGCTCTAACCCACCAGACCCCACTCCCCTGCCAGAGCCAAAGGAGCGAACCCAGGAGTCCTGTCTCCTCCCAGCCCCATAGCTCTAACCCACCAGACCCCACTCCCCTGCCAGAGCCAAAGGAGCGAACCCAGGAGTCCTGGCTCTCTACCCCATAGCTCTAACCCACCAGACCCCACTCCCCTGCCAGAGCCAAAGGAGAGAACCCAGGAGTCCTGGCTCTCTACCCCATAGCTCTAACCCACCAGACCCCACTCCCCTGCCAGAGCCAAAGGAGAGAACTCAGGAGTCCTGGCTCTCTGCCCCATTGCTCTAACCCACCAAACCCCACTCCCCTGCCAGAGTTAGAGGAGAGAACCCAGGAGTCCTGGCTCTCTGCCCAATTGCTCTAACCCACCAGACCCCACTCCCCTGCCAGAGCCAAAGGAGAGAACTCAGAAGTCCTGGCTCCTCCCAGCCCCATAGCTCTAACCCACCAGACCCCACTCCCCTGTCAGAGTCAGAGGAGAGAACCCAGGAGTCCTGGCTCCTCCCAGCCCCATTGCTCTAACCCACCAGACTCCACTCCCCTGCCAGAGCCAAAGGAGAGAACCCAGGAGTCCTGGTTTCCATTCCCTTGGGCTCTAATCTTTAGACCACATGGAGAACGTGGCTTGGAACAGGAGGGGTCTGACATTTAGGCCTGGCTCAATGTCCACACTGGTGGCACTGAAGGGGGGAATCGGGTTTGGGATCTGACGCCGGCGGCAGGAGAGTAAATCTCATGTTGCTTCAGCGCAAATCTGCCCCCAGTTGGCACCGGGTTCAGCCCTGTGGGGAGCTGCCCCTGATCCGGGGGCTCTGATCCAAACGGACGGGATGAGAGAGACGCACAGAGTCCTGGATCCAGGCACCACCTGGCCTGCTCAACAGGAAGTCCCGAGCACCCGTCCCCGCCCCACCCCCACAGCCTCTACCCTGGCTCATCTCCCCACTCCCCCTGGCCCATTAACCCCATCCACAATGGCTTCGGTGGAAACCAAGCACTGATGGCACGAGGCTGCCAAGCTAACCCCCCTCCCCCAGCCTGGCATGCCAGTCCTGGTGGGATGCTGCTGCGGCCGGCTGCTCATCCCGCTTGCTGGAAAGCACCTGAAAGCAGAAGTGAGCACAGCGTGCGGTCTGGCTGGGCGTTCCTGCGGCTGGGCAGTGTTTATGGTCCCGGGGACCGAGAGATGAGACAGCTGGGGGCATCCACGGGGCATCCTCAGGAGACAGCCCAGGGCACGCTGCCAACCTGCCCCCATAGGGAGCTGCCACTTGCTCCCCAGCCCCTCCAGGGCCCAGCCTGGTGCATCCTCAATGTCCAAAGGCAGCAGGTTGAGCGCAAGGAACACAAGGGCTGCGCCAGGGTCAGGGCCCAGCTCAAGAATTTGGGAGTGGGGACAGGCTCCCCAAGGCCAGTTCTGATTGGTCACTTAAGTCACATGTGTGTGTATGGCGTTGGGGGGGGATTTTTCAGCGAAAAACCACCAACCCCCATATTTCTGGGATCAAAGGGTTGTTTCCTCTTTCGACATTCCGTTGTTTTTTATAGAGATATTTTTGGAAAATTATGAAATGTTCGTAATAGCTTTGAAGGGTCCGTTGGGAGCGTCTCGTCCGCCGACCCGCGTAGCACCAGCCAGAAAACTTCCCCCACCAATTCCTCCCTGAACCAGAGCAGGCCTTGGACGAAAACAGCCTTGCAAAATTGCCAGGAATGGAGATAAAAGCAAAGGGGGGAAAAACAAACCAAGAAACCTAGCAGATTTAGAAATTATTATTTTTTTGAGTTAAAAAAGGCTAAATTGGCCTCTTTGGAAATCATAGAATATCAGGGTTGGAAGGGACCTCAGAAGATCGTCTAGTACAACCCCCCTGCTCAAAGCAGGACTAATCCCCAGACAGATTTTTGCCCCAGATCCCTAAATGGCCCCCTCAAAGACTGAGCTCACAGCCCTGGGGTTTAGCAGGCCAGTACTCAAACTACTGAGCTATCCCTCCCCCCAAATGCAGTGGGACAGATCTGATCCAGTGAAGGTCTGAACTGAGGTTACTGAGGCCAGGTCTTGGGGGTGGATTTTTCAAGCCCCCTGAGTCCCATAGCTGTTGACCGACGTTTTAAGTGTTGACCAGGCCTCCGACTGGAAGCTGTGTCCCAGCCCAGAGGTGGCTGCATTGGACTGTAAGCTCTTTGGCACAGGGACCATCTGTCTGTTGTGTTTATACAGCACCTGGCACATTGGGGGCCTGGTCCATGAGGGAGGCTCCAAGATGCTACTCTAATACACCTAACAAATACCTATAGAGAGTAGGAGCCTCTGGAATGCCCCACCCCGGAGGCTGGATTCCTCCCGATTCAAACTGGACCTGAGCCATGAGTCTGTAACAGGGAGGGGACTTAGTCCTGGGAGCAGCTTCCCAGGGGACTGGTGGATTCTCCATCACACGGAGGCTTTTGGTTGAGGACGGACGCATGTCTAAATGATCCGGGCCCCTCAGTTACCAGGCTGGATGCAGGGATCTGAATGGAGCCTTCTGGTTTTATCGCCAAGAAATCTATTTCCTTCCCGAACTGCCTCACTAGCTTCCCAGCAGGGCCTGTGTGCCCCACCCTGCCCCCTTGACAGCTCAGTTGCCAGAGACTGTCAGGGACGGCTGTGGGGGCAGGTGTCTGTGATCCAGGGACTGGCCTGAGACCTGGCAAACTCGTTTCGCAGGCGTGTGGAAACAGCTGCAAGGCACTGGCTGCTGGATTTGGATGGGTGGCCATGTGGGGAAGGCGCCGTGTCCCGTTATCCAACAGCTGCTTCTGTGGTACAGCAATGGGTGTGGCCCAGTTGGTACCAATCAGCTATAAAAGTCTCTGATCTGCCTGGCCAGTTACATGGAACCCGCCTGCATGACCCTTGGCAGTGCCCATCTCTGCCCCAGTGTCACTGGATGTTTTTGGAGTGAGGGTGCTGAGCTCCACCCCTCTTATCCCTGCCTGCATCTCTTACCACCCCCTGGAGCTGGGGCTGGGAATAGGGCTATGGCTCTGGGAGGGGGGGATGTGGACTGAGGTAAGGCGGCGGAGGCTGGGGACACAGCTAGAGGTGGGTGTGGAGCCATAGGTGTGGGTCCGTCAGCCAGGACCTCACATGTGGGGCTGGCGGCTGGGACTCTGGGGCTGGCAGCGGAGCTCCCAGAGCCAGTGGCCGAGTGGGACCCAGCGGTTGAGCAGGACCTGGTGCCAGCAGCCAACACCCTGTACAGCCTGGACTGGCAGCCAGGACCCCGGGCAGCAGGGGTGCAGGGCTGGCAGCTGGGATGCCAAGTGTAAAACCTGGGGATGCTGCAGCACCCCCCTGCACCCTACTTCCCATGCCTATGTTCTGCCCCCCATCCTGCACCCTACTTCCCATGCCTATGTTCTGCCTCCCATCCTGATCTGACCATACCCAGCGTCCCCCTGGCCCCAGAGCTTGTCATTGGTTAGACCCACCCCTCGCGTCTGCGTGGCACTGGCAGGTGCTGTCTGGGGATCCCAGAGCCAGGCCCTGCAGAACAGCATCCCGGAAATAGGGTCTGGGGGGGGGGGCCACATGATCCCAGCTGGGTTGTCGATGGGGTGATGCTGCCATGTGGAACTGGGGGCGGGTGAGAGGGGACTGCACTGGCAGAGGGGGGCTTTGTGCCTGGATTCTGGTGGGGTTCCTAGAGGTGAAGTACTGAAGATTTCAGACACTTCCCTGGTTGGCAATGATGGCGGTGGCCTGAGCAGGCTGTGTCTTTCTCACCCTTGCTTTGGCTCAGGTCCCCCACATCTGGCCCGTCGTCTCCGTGGTTTATTGCCCCAATCGTGGTTCCATAGGGATTCTCTCTCCCCCACATCTTTACTGTGAATTGCCCCTCAGGTTTCCCCGGTGCACAGAGGGGGAGGCGGGTGCTTTCGGGTCTGGCTTCGTGGATGCAGATTACAGCTTCAGGCCCAGCTGAACCCCCTGGGGAACCGGGCTGGACTTTCCAAGGAGCTGCCACCCAGCATGCCCCTGGCAGGGCCATCTCTCCTGAGAATCTGGCTCTGCCTGGGTGCCCTCCCTTGGAAGTCTGCCTTGGCCAGGAGTGGGCTTAGAGGCGGGTGTGGGGCAGGGGAGCGTCGATCTGCCAGAGTCTGTCCCTGTAATCCCCACAGAACCTGCTGAGCCATGCGGGGAGGGGACCCGGGATCTGTCCCTTTGGGCCCCAGGGAGCTGGCCTGGCCATGGGGGGGTGGGTGGAGCTGGGGTCTCTCCCTTTGGGCCCTAGAAAACCAACCCAGCCATGGGGGGAGCTGAGATCTGTCCATTTGTGCCCCCAGAGCCATCCTGACCATGTCATTTGTTCATTCCTGGGGTGGCGCAAGTCCACTGGGACTCAGTTCCACTGGGGGATTAAAGACTCTGACCCCCCCCCCCCCATACAGGAAGCCTGAGTATCACTGGCGGGGGCGTCGTGGGCGTCATTGCTTGGCAGAGCTGAATGGAGTGGCAGGGACGTTCCCCTGGGAGGGCACTACCAGCAGGGAGGGGGTAACGTGGGCGCCGGGCGGGGCTGGCAAGTGACGGGGCCGGTTCTGCTTCTCTTCCCGGCAGCCCGGGGGCTCCCCTGCCGCAAGGAGCCTCTTGTGAAATCACTGGAGGGAGGCAGCCCTGCCCGCACACTCAGGCGCTGGCACTGGGGAGGGCTGCGGACCCAGGGAGCAGGGCAGGGGCTCAGCAGGGGGCGCTCTCCCCTGGCAGTCAGCACTGGCCCTATTGCCCCAGGGCGGCACTAGGGGGCGCTGTGCTGCAGGAGGGTGCAAAGTAAATCCAAGGGCAGGCCATGCATGGTCATTAGCGTGGCGCAGTCTCTCAGGCCGGAAGTGTGAGTCACAGCACCTTGGCCAATCTGAGTGGGGTCACTGGGGCCCCCTCCATGATCCACCATCGGCTCCTGTTGCAAAACAGGATTATTCTGTGCATATCTGCAGCACCTAGAGACCCTGACCAAGATCAAGGCCCTGCTGCGCCAGGTGCTGCACAGTCACAGAGTGAGAAACGGACCCTGCCCCAAAGAGCTCCCAGGCTGAATAGAGACAAGGAGGGGAAATTGAGGCACTGAGCAGAGACGCAGCCATGGAACAGAACCCCGGAGTCCTGTGTTCTAGTGCAGTGCACTACCCACTAGATCACACTGCCTCCCTCATGCTTTGGGCAGTTTCATGGGTGCGTCTGGCCCTGGATAGAGCTGGGAATGGTCAGGGCTGGGAGCGGGTGGGTAGAGCACAGTGGGTTCAGGGAGCTGGTTGGGCATGAGCCTTACAGCCGCTGGCCGGGCGCATGTCTTGGCCATGCAACTGCGGGTGATAAGGGCCCTTATCTGTGTGTTGCAGGAGCAGAGCAGGCCTCCTCCCAGCTTCATGAATGTCTGATTTTGCCAGCTGCGGGCTGCAAATTCACAGAACCGGCTCAGAGGTGAGGGGAGTGACCAGGGAGGGGAGGCTTATCGGGGCACCAGACGGGGTGGCCACGCCAGGGTCTCCGTGGGAAACATCCCACCGGGCGGCAAAAGGAAACATGGTGCTCGGGAAAGGCCCAGTACTGCAGTCCCCCCCTGCCCCCCCAGATGTGGCAGGGGTGGGAGACTCTGGAGGGAGCTCAGGAAGGGGTGGAGTGGGACGAGGGGGTGGAGAAGTCGCCCCAGACAGAGAGGGAAGAGAAATGAGGAGGCATGAGGCTGGGGTAGGGTAAGAGAGCAGCAGTGGGGTGAGTGGGGATGTGGGGGTTGGTGGGCGTGGCCCTGACTGGGTTGGGTTGGGAAGAGGACTAAGGTTGCCAGAGCTCAGTGGGAATCAGGAACTGGAGTCTTTCCTATGAATGCCACCCCCAACCCCCCATCTCTGCCAGTAAGGGGGTGTCCATCAGCCCAATTCTGTGAGAGGAGTTAGAGCCAGAACTCCTCAGGCCACCCAGCTCCAGACTGTGACCCCCGACCCAACCCCTCAGACTCAGGAGAGTTGGGATCTGGAACCAGTCTCCAGAGCGGGGGCCCAAGGGGAGCCTGGCCCCTCCATACGCTTGGCCCAGCAGGCCTGAGGGACATGCACAGAGCAGAGCGATCCTGGGCATCCCCACTTCCCCTGCCACCCCCAGACCATGCTGGACAGAACGAGCCTCAGGCCTCTAGGGAACCAGGGAGCTGCAAAGAGCTCCTCAGAGTCCCCCATTTCAGAGAGAACTCTCCAGCTCCCAATCAGAGCAAGAAATAGCTCAGACCACCAATCAGCAGATAGGAAGGCTGGTGTGTGTGTGTGAAGATCCTATCTCTACCAATCAGCAGACAGAAAGGCTGGGGTGATTCCTGTCTCCACCAATCCCTAGGCAGGAAGGCTGGAATGGATCCCGTCTGTACCAATTAGCAGGCAGGAGGGATAGAAGGATCCTTTTTCTACCAATCAGCAGGTGGGGACGTTTGGGGTGGATCCAGTCCCTAACAATCAGAAAGCAGGAAGGTTGGGATGGATCCTGTCTCTACCAATCCCCAGGCAGGAAGGTTGAGGAGGATTCTGTCTCTACCAATCAGCAGGTGGGAAGGCTAGGGTGGATCCTGTCTCTACCAATGAGTAAGTGGGAAGGCTGGGCCTTTATCCAATCAAATTCTTTCTTTCCTTGTGCCACAGAATTTCCCTACCACGGCTGGTTTTGGGGTGGCCCTTCTGGAGCAAACGCTGGGCAGGGCCTGGGCCGGCAAGATGCCCCCTTGCCCTCCCCAGCAGGGCCGGACCCGGACAACGCTCCTGCCCGCACCACCGCTGAGTGAGCCTGGCCAGCAGGGAGAGATGGAGCTGACCTGGCAGGAGATCATGTCCATTGCGGAGCTGCAGGTGAGCCCCGAATGGAGCCTCTGTTTCCCTCCCCCAGCCAGGCTGCCTTTGGATCCCAGGCTTCTTGGTTCAGCCGGTCGCTGCATCCAGCATGGAGCCCCACAGTCTCCTGGGTGCTAGAAAAGCTGGAGGGGCGGTTATTGTAGAAGAGGGAGGGGTTGACCCAGCTGCGCCAGAGCCCCAAGGCGCTGTGTTGCCAGGCCCCTGTCCCCACTGGGCTACTGCCACCCACCTGGGTGTCTGTCTCCCAGGGGTTTGGTTGGCATCTCCCCTTGCAATGGGGCCTTGTTCCCAGACGGCTGCCTGCTGTGGGCTCACACAAGTGACACGAGTTTGACCTGGTCCAGAGCCCAGACCCCAGCGGGCAACTTGCTCCCAGCACCTAGAGAGGGGAAATTCTGATCTGGGTAGAAAATCACATGGGTTCCCTTGAGCCTGGCACTGGGAGGGGACTCACGGCTCAGCCCCCACCCCAGCTTGGCATTGGCACTGCCAGCTCGAGGAGGGGAGTGCGTTGGCTGGCTCTTGGCCTGGCCTTGATAAGCCCCAGTTGGACCAGTGGGGGGTCCCTGCGATGGGCCGTTTGCTCCAGTCAGTCTGGCCCTGGCTGGAAACACAGAGCTCACCCCAGACCTGATGTTTAGATCTAATTTCTCCCACCTGCTCCCCCATCCTTTGGCCTCAGCCCAATTCCCAGTGGTGCTAACCGGCCCCCAGTGCCGGCCGAATCCCTGTCCCTCTAGTGGGGATCCCTGAGTGAGGGAGCAATGCTGCCCCCTAGTAGGTGGGCACACCAAGAGGATAAGGGAGCTGCTAGCTGTGCAGGCCAAGGGAGCGCTCCTCCTGTTGGTGAGTTCTAGCCCCACTTCCCTGGGATTCTTTGCAGCCCCTGAATCCATCCTACCAGGCACAGGCGACCTGCTCAGTGTAGGGAGGCAGCCCGGGCTCTTGGGACACACAGCCGCCTGCCCAGCACCCTGTCCTTCCAAGGCCCCGCAGAGCTGCAGGTGTTAATTACACACAGCCGCCTCTTTAATCTTCCCAGTGGGATGGAGCTGATCACCTGTCCCTGCGCCAACACTGCCCCATTCACTGCAGGGCCCTTGCTGTGGTGTTCGGCTGGTGGGGGCAGGGCCGGGGGAGGCCGGCCGCACAATGGGGCATCTGTCTGACAAGATGAATCGGCTCCATTGTTCTGGTAGGGACGATATCGCGCTGTCCATCTCTGTAGGGCAGGCACCTGCTGCAGGGCTGGGCGCCTTCCCAGGATGCTTTGGGCCTGCAACCTCCTCCCCAAGGGGCAGGGTGATCCCAGCATGCTCCATTCTCCCTCCAACCCCAGGAATGACACATTCCCAGCATGCTCTGGGTCCCCCTCATCCTGCTCCAAGGGGCAGGGTGTTCCCAGCATGCTCTGGGTCCACCCATCCTACTCCAAGGGGCAGGGTGTTCCCAGCATGCTCTGGGCCCCACATCTCATCCCCAGGGGCAAGGTGTTCCCAACATGCTCCATTCCACCCCAAGGAATAGCATATTCCCAGCATGCTCTGGGCCTCCCATTCTACCTCCAAGGGGTGGTGAGTTCCCAGCATTCTGCATTCCCCACCCCCATAGCCTTAGGCCTTCCTGACCCCTTTCTAGGGCTGGCGGTGCTGCAGAGTGTGGGTAGTGGGGCAGGCAATGCTGGCGCCGTGAGCAGCCTGGCGTGGGTGACTGTAAATGCTCAGGAAGATTAGAGAGGCTACAAAAGCAGAAAGTGCAATAACAATGGGAGGTTTCAATTGCCCCCTTATTGAATGGGCACATGTCCCCCTAGGGCAAGATGCAGAGATAAAATTCCTAGACATCACTAGCTTCCATCACTGCTCCCTGGAGCAGCTAGTCGTAGGAGCCAGTCACGAGGGGAGAGGCGGGTCTTGATTTAGTCCTAAGTGGCACCCAGGGGTTGGTCCGAATACTCCTGACCTGCTTGGGAATAGCAACTGTTGTGTAATCCTTGTAGGGGGGTAACACAAGAAAACCCACCATGGTGACATTTCACTTTAAAAAGGGGAACGATGCACCAAGGGAGGATGCCCGTTAGCTGGCCATTAAAAGGGTGAGATGCGTGCAAGCAGCATGGGGACTGTTTAAAACCACCAGAGTAAAGGCTCAGACTGAAGTCAGGAGAGACAATAAGAGGACCAGAAGAAGACCACCAGGTAGGCTGACCAGATAGGGGGTAATAGGAGCCTATATAAGAAAAAGCCCCAGCTATTGGGACTTACCCTATACAATCGGGACATCTGGTCACCCTACCACCAGGGCTAAGCAGCACAGTATGAGGCAAAAAGTCTGGAAGTCAGATCCCAGTGAGGGTAATAAGAAGCCACCCAAACTCTGGCAGATGAAGCATAAAACTAAAATAAGGCTGGTCAAGAAAGAATTTGAGAAGCTGCTTGCTAAGGACGCGGAAACCACCAGTAAGAATGTTTTTAAATACATCCGAAGCCAGAAGCCTGCCAGCCAGATGAGGGGCCCACTGGGCGGTCGAGGTGCTAAGGGAGCACTCAAGGAAGACAAGGCCATTGAGGGGAAGCTAAATGAATCCTTTGCACTGGTCTTTGCTGCAGAGAGTGTGAGGGAGATTCCACACCTGAGCCGTTCTTTTTCAGTGACCGATCTGAGGAGCTGTCGCAGATTGAGGTGTCAGTAGAGGGGTTTTTGGAACAAATTGATAAATTAAGTCGTAATAAGCAGGGTGAAAGTAATATTAAACTCTTACCCATACAGGGGCCCAGAATAGGCGGGGCCTCAGGCAGAAGGGGCAGGGCTGGGGTCAGTCTCCCCCACCCAGCCCATCCACGTTTCCTGGCCCACGCCACCTGCGGCTCCGGTGGTGATTTAAAAGGGCCTGGGGTAAATTGCTGGCCCTGGGGCATCTGCCCATTTTGTCCCCTCCTCAGTGGCCCTGCCAGTAGGGTGCCTAGTGGCAGAGCTGCCACCTGAGGGTGGGGGAGGGGGAATGGGCAGCGATGTTAACCCTTTAACATCGGCTGCGTAAGGGCTTCTTACTGGTACGCCGTTCCGGCTTACTTTCACCCCTGGTAATAAGTCACCAGGACCAGATGGGATTCACCCCAGAGTGCTGAAGGAACTCAGATATGACGCTGCAGAACTACTAACTGTGGTATGTAACCTATCACTGAGCTAAGCCGCTGACCCAGCTGGCTGGAGGATAGCTAATGTAACCCTAATTTTTAAAAAGGGCTCCAAAAGCAATCCTGCCAATTACAGGCCAGCGAGCCTAACTTCAGAGCAGGGCAACTTGGCAGAAACTAAGTGAAGAACACACAGATAAACACGATTTGTTGGGGAAGAATCAACATGGCTTTCGTGAAGGGAAATCATGCCTTACCAATCTATTAGAATTCTTTGAGGGGGTCAATAAACATGTGGGCAAGGGTGATTCAGGGACATAGTGAACTTGGCCCTTCAGAAAGCCTTTGACAATGGCCCTCACCAAAGCCAGGTAAGCAGTCAGGGGACAAGAGGGACGGTGCTCTCATGGGTCAGTAAATGCTTAAAAGACAGGAAACAAAGGGTAGGAATAAAGGGTCAATTTTCACAGTGGGGAGAGGTAAATAGTGGGGACTCCCAGGGATCTGTACTGGGACCTCTACTGTTCAACATATTCGTAAACGATCTGGAAAAGGGGGTAAACTGTGAAGTGGCAAAGTTTGCAGAAGATACAAAATCACCCCTGTTAAGCCCAAAGCTGATTATGAAGTTACAAAGGGATCTCAGAACTCGGTGACGGGGCAACAAAATGGCAGATGAAATTCAGTGTTGTAGATAAATGTAAGGCTCACCAGAGAACATAATCCCAACTACACATATGTGATAATGGTTCTAAATTAGCTGTGACCCCTTAAGAAAGTGAGCTTGGCCTCACCATGGAAAATCTCAGCTCAGTGCGCAGGATGAGGATGTAAAGATCCATTAGGCAAGGGATCGATAATAAGATAGAAAATATCATTACGCCATTATAGAAATCCCTGGTACGCCCAGGCCTTGAATAGGGGGTGCAGCTCTGGTTGCCCTGTCGCAAAAAGGATACAGCGGGACTGGAAAAGGTTCCGAGAAGGGCAACAAAGATGAGTGGCGGGGGGGAGAGCTGGGGGAAGCATGAGTTGGGGGAGGGGAGGTGGCTGAAGGAGAGTGGGTTGGGGGGAGGGGAGGGAGCATGGGTGAGAGAAGGGACAGGAGTTTGCAGAAGGAGGTTGGAGGAACATGAGTCGAAGGAGGGGAGGGGACATTGGTCCAGTCTGGACCCTACGTTGCTTTTGCACCAGCATTTTGTGCCTAGGGCATGGTGGGGAGTGTGACCGTGGGGCTATGGGGGGAGTTCAGAGTAAGGACTCCTGGGTTCTATTCCTGACTCCGCCACTTGACTCTGAGCAAGCCACGTACCCTCCCTGTGCCTCAGTTTCCCCACCCTGTCCTATGGGGACAACACCCAAGACCCCTCAGGTGTGGGAGGCCTGGCCCAGCGATGCCTCGGAGGAAGCTCCTAGCAGCCACTAACCAGCCTGCATCTCTCAACCCCACAGGGCCTGGATGTGCCGAACGAGACCCCCTATGACCCGGCACTCTACACCCTCATGCAGCAAATGGTGCCCACTGTCAACTACGGGCACTGCCCAGCGCTGGGGGATGGCCCAGTGCCCAGCTGCAGCCAGCCTGCCCCAGTGTATGACCGCCACTATCTGGATGCCCTGGCAACTCCATGCCCCCGCCTGATGGGCCCCGTGCCCCCTATAGACCCCCCTTATGGCTACACTGGGATGCTGATCTCCTCCAGCCTTGACCCGGGGCCGGAAACCACTGCCCTGAGCCAGATGGGCACTAACAAGACTTCGTCTCTGTCCGGGCTGCTAAGCGAGGCCCAGCGGGAGGCCGACGGGCGGGCTGAGGGGAGCCGGGCTGAGGGCTATGGCCCCCTGCCACCCTGCAATGTCCAGGAGGACTTGGAGTCAGATTCGGGCCTGTCGCTCAACTACAGCGACGCTGACTCCATGGAGACAGAGGGGCTGGAGCCCAGCAGGCTGCGGCCCGACTATGCGGAGATGTACCCTGTGGACTATGGCCCACACTACCCCTTGCTGCCCACCTTGCAGGAGGTGCCCCCCTTCGCCATGCAGCCCCCAGAGCCATTCAAGCCCCAGCCGGAGAAGGGCCGGATGCCCCCGCGGGCCGAGCTGGCCTGCAGCCGGGACGAGCGCCGCGCCCTGGCCATGAAGATCCCCTTCCCCACCGAGAAGATCGTCAACCTGCCGGTGGACGACTTCAACGAGCTGGTGTCCAAGTACCAGCTGACGGAGCCGCAGCTGGTGCTGATCCGGGACATCCGGCGCCGCGGGAAGAACAAGGTGGCGGCCCAGAACTGCCGCAAGCGCAAGCTGGAGAACATCGTGCAGCTGGAGCAGGAGCTGGAGCAGCTGGGGCGGGAGCGGCAGCAGCTGCTGCGGGACCGCTGCGAGGTGGACAAGACCCTGGGCCTTATGAAGCAGCAGCTGGGCCAGCTGTACCGTGAGGTCTTCCTCATGCTGCGGGATGACGCAGGGAACCCCTACTCGCCCGACGAGTTCTCCCTGCAGCTCACTGCCGATGGCGGCATCTTTCTGGTGCCACGCAGCAAGAAGCTGGACAGCGGGGACTGAGCGGGGCGGCCCCAGGGTCCCACAGCTAGGCCCTGCCTGGGTGTGGGCTGTGGGGGGGTCTGTGTACTTTCCCAGCAACCAAACCTGCTTGTGGGGGGCCCCTTGGCACGTTACACACCTGGAGGCATCATAAGGGCCTGGAGGGCCTGTCAGTGCCTTGAATACCCAAACCCTGGAGGTGTCGTAGGGAACAGAGGGGCCTGCCAGAGCATCACACCCCCCTGGAGGTGTCATACGGGGATGGGGGGACCCTGTAGTGCGTTACACACCAGGGTCCCAGAGGTGTCACTCTTTGTTTCCGTGATGATTACCCCAGCCCCCTTCACTCCCCTGTGGAGACCAGATCCCGACCCTGCTGAGTCCCTTGACCCCTACTCCCCAAGCTCTGTTCCCAGGGGGTGTTTGGGGCGACGGTGCCGACCGCAGGGAAGAACAGCACTTCTCAGACCCACTTGCCCCACAGAAATGACCCGGCCTGGAGAGAGGGAGAAGGGTTCTGCCCCATGTGCCCCACAGAGCCGAGAGAACTAGAGTCTCTTCCTTCCTGAGTGTCCATAAGTCTGTTTGTCAGACGCCCCTTTGCAAAGTCATGGAGCACAACAGGAGCTCTATGTCCCTGAGATCAGGGCTGGGGGGCTGGGTAGAGGGCAGCTGGGGGTCCCTGAGGGCAGGGCTGGGGGGGGGCAGGTCTGTGCAGGGTCGAGAGGGACAGGACGGGGTCCCTGAGGGCAGGGGGCTGTGCAGGACCATAGGGAAGTGAACAGGAGGGGGTCTCCGAGGGTACGGTGGTGATGCCGGGCAGGGAGAGGCTGGCCCTGGGGCCCATGGCTCATGGCACTGAGCCCATGTGGCTGGGTACGGGGCCAATCCACCCTCACAGTGGGTCGTGAGAGCACGTGCTGAGCACAGCAGCTAAGATCCTGTGGCCCGGAGGCCGACCGGCCAGGGGACCCCAGAGCTCAGAGGGTTGAACATGGGGAGCCGTGGCCCCAACTGCTCTGGTGTAAGGTGCCCCAGGCGGCGTTTTCCCCACTTGGACTGTTGTAAATAGAGACCTGGCCGGTGGCTGCGAACTGTCTAGCAATAAACAGCACCCGGAGGGACCCGCTGGGAGCCCACGTCTCCATCCATGCCTGTCACTGGGGGTCACTCACCGACGCCCAGGGAGGGAGGAGGCGGCGGACGGTGGGAACAGGCTGCAGCCTATGCGAGATGGGAGGGCATGCGTGTGTGTGAACAGTGCAGGGGTGTGTGGGTTTGGGTGTGTGGGCAGTGAAGGGGTTGTGTATGTGTGGTGGGAGGCCCCGGCTGTGTAACAGCCAGCGCCTGCGTTGGTGGGGAGTCTGTGTACAGCCCGGGGATTGGGCGAGGGACGCTGGGCAGAGCCCAGTCCTGACCCCGTCCCCAGCGCTGTAGCTCCGTGGGGGCAGGTTGCTCCTCCTGGGTCATGGCTCTGCACAGCCTGCAGCCTGCTCAGCCTCCCTGCATCACGCCTGGCCTTGGTGAGCCGGCAGAACAGGCCACTGCCAAGCAGAGCCGCCCTGCATTGCACGTGTATGTTTTTATGGTATATGCATTATGTATACATTGTGCGGAGGGGTGTGCATTCTGTGGTGTGTTTTTTGCACACAGTGTATGGTGTGTACTGTGGTGTTTGTGCACTGTGGGTGTGAGGGAGTGTGGGTGTCTGGTGGTGTGAGTATGGAGTGGTGTGGGTGCATTATGTGGTGTGGGTGTATTGCGTTTCAGGTGTCCACATGGCTGCTGCAGATGAACCAGTTCCAGCTCTCCGCATGGTACTGTAATTGGGAGAATTGGGACAATACCCCTCCCCATATTCGCAGTGGAGCACCCAGCCCAGCGCAGGGGCGAGAGGAGACAGGACATCAGAGTGCGGGATCTCTATAGTGCAAGCAGAGCACATGGGCTTCTCCATCCCCACAATGGTGTGGACTGATAGCCACCGAGCAGCCAGCTTTTCACCCTGCCCCCTCCCATCAGAACTGAACCCACTTACAAAGCTTTTATCCCCACCCCCATTTGAATATCGAATCACAGGACTGGAAGGGACCTCGAGAGGTCTAGTCCAATCCCCTGCACTCGTGGCAGGACTAGTATTATCTAGATCACCCCTGACAGCTGTTTATCCAACCTGCTCTTAAAAATCTCCAATGATGGAGATTAAACCACCTCCCTAGGCAATTTATTCCAGTGCTTCCCCACCGGGACAGTTAGGAAGGATGGTCAGATTGGAAGATCGTCTCCAGGTGGGTTCCACAGGGCTGTTCTGAGTATTATTTAACATCTTTATTAATGACCTGGATAGAAGAACAGAGCCTGCTCCTCAAACCTGCAGCTGACAACACATGGGGGTGGGGGGTTTGCAAACACTTAGGAGGATAGAGCTAAAATTCAAAGGGATCTTGACACATTGAAGAATTGGGCTATAGGCAACAAAAATGAAATTCAGTTAAGAGAAATGTAAGGTGCTGCACTTGAAGAAAAACCCAGTGCACATATAGAGAATGGGGATAACCGGCTTGGCAGCAGCACTGTTGAAAAGGATCTGGGAGTTGTGGTGGATCACAACTTCAACATGAGTCAGGAATGCGACTGCTGTTGCAAAAAAAGCAAATGCAGTTTGGGTTGCATTAACGGGCATAGCAAGCAAGTCACGGGAGGTGACGGTAGCGCACTACTCGGTGCTGGTGAGGCCTCAGCTGGCAAACGGTGTCCAATTCTGGTCACCAATGTACAGACAGGATGTAGAGAAACTGGAAAGGACCCGGAGGTGAGCAACAAAGATGAGAAAAGGGATAGAATGCCAGTCAGATGAGCAAAGGCTGAAGGAACTGTTTAGTTTGCAAAGAGGAGATTAAGGGGGAGGGGATATGATAACGGCAGCTTTTCAAGTATTTGAAGACCATTAAAAAGATGGAGAAATTTTTCTCTCTCTTGCCCCTGAAGGCAGGACAAGAGGCAATGAGCTCAAAGTGCAGCACAGCAGATTTAGATTGTGAGCAGCAGGACAATGGAACAGACACCCCGGGAAGTCCTGGTATCTCCTTCACAGGTTTTTGAAGAGGCTGGACAGCCCTCTGTCCTGGACGGTTTAGACACAAGTCCTAAACCTTGGCAGGGGGTTAGACTTGATGTCCCTTGCGGTCCCTCTTATAGGCTGGGGGCTGTGCAGGACAGAACTCGGAGGCAATTGCCCAGCAAGGGCTGTTTCAAGCCCAGTAGAGCCTGTGGGCTGAGGCCCTTGCTGTTTCCGATCTTGCACTTAGAGCATCCGGCGCTCCCTTCCCACAGAGTGTTACACACTCACACTCCAGTCACAGACCCAGCTGACGCACCCCAGGAAGTGGTGCAACAGCTCGCTCCACCGCCAGGCCAGGACTGAAGGCTGGGGGCTGAGCTTCCCCTGCCACTCATGATGCAGTTGATTCAAATGCCAATTGTTCATTCGGTGAGATGAAGGCCCCAGGGCTGTGCATCGACCCAAACCAAGGTGCAATGCCGGACTCGTCAGTGCAGCTGAATAGAGCAGATTTCTCTGCTGGCATCACAGGACAAGAGATTAGGGAAACAAGACATTTACTGCAGCCCTTGCTGAAAGAGGAATGAGGTGCGGTAAGCATGGCTTTGTGGGGTCTTCACCTTACAGAGCCAGCACAGGCTGCCGCTCGGCCTAGCACCCAACACAGTTAGTCAGTAACATGAGATAATCAAAGCTTTTCAGAAGCTTGTCCCTTAGGGCATGTCTACATTGCCCACAGGATCAATGGGTAGCAATCGATCCAGCGGGGGTCCATTTATCGTGTCTAATCTAGATGGGATAAATTGACTCACCACAAGGAAGACACCATGGTAAGTAAGATCTAAGTAGGTTGACTTCAGGTACGTTATGCATAACTTAGACTGATCCCCTCCCCCAGTGTAGACCAGGGCCAAGTCTCTCTAAATTCGGGATGTTTCAAATCACGCCGTGTCAGTGAAGAGCCAGTGACGGCGCATAGGACCAGAGAGCAGCTGGGGTATGACTCAAACTCCGCCAAAACAGCACAGAATCTTTGAAGAGAGACTGACCATGTAGACTGCAATGACATTCCCCCCAGTCACCCCAGATTTCTATTCCCTCCTCCACTTGGCCCAGTCAGCTCATTCCACCCACTGCTGTCCTACTTTTTGCCCCTCCCTCGACCTACATCTCTGCCTCTGCCTCACTCTCCTCCTGCTACAGATACACTCTGGGGCAGTGGTTCTCAACCAGGGGGACACTTAGCCCTGGGGGTACATCAATTCATCTAGGTATTTGTCTAGTTTTACAGCAGGCTACATAAAAAGCACTAGTGAAGTTAGTAGAGACTACAATTTCACACAATCACTTGTTTATACTGCTCTGAATACCATGCGCTGAAATGCAAGTATAACATTTACATTCCAATTGATTTAATAATTAGATGGTAAAATGAGAAAGGAAGCAATAGTGAGCTGGGACACGTGTTAATCAGTAGACAAGCTCTTAGCGTCTCCCATGTCCCTTTGCTTCTCTGACCACATCCAACACGCTCTCTCTGGGGCTCTAACCATCCTAGACTCTCTCCAATCCAGTTTCTATCCCACAGCCACTCAAAGCTCTCACAGAATCATAGAACTGGAAGGGACCTTGAGAGGCCAGCTAGGCCAGTCCCCCGCACTCAAAGCAGCACTAAGTATTATCTAGACCAGGGGTCGGCAACCTTTCAGAAGTGGTGTATCAAGTCTTCATTTATTCACTCTGATTTAAGGTTCTGTGTGCCAGCCACACATTTTAACATTTTTAGGTCTCTTTCTTTAAGTCTATAATATATAACTAAACTATTGTTGTATGTAAAGTAAATAAGGTTTTTAAAGTGTTGCCTACCCCGATCTAGATTGTCCCTGAGGTGTTTGTCTAACCTACTCTTAAAAATCTCCAATGATGGAGATTCCACAGCCTCCCTAGGCAATTTATTCCAGTGCTTAACCACTCTGACAGTTAGGAAGTTTTTCCCTAATGTCCAACCTAAATGGCCCTTGCTGCAATTTAAGCCCATTGCTTCTTGTCCAATTCTTCTCCCTCCTCCTTGTAACCTTTTATGTACTTAAACTTCTACCCCCTTCTCAGTCTTCTCCAGCCTAAAAAAACCTAATTTTTTCAGTCTTCCCTCGTGTTTTCCAGACCTTTAAACATATTCTCTGGACTCTCTCAATTTATCCACATCTTTCCTGAAGTATGACACCCAGAACTGGACACAATACTCCAGCTGAGGCCAAATCAGCAGAGTAGAGTGGAAGAATTACTTTTTGTATCTTGTTTACAATACTCCTAATACATCCCAGAATATTTGCTTTTTTGCAACAGTGTTACGCTGTTGACTAGTGTTTAGCCTGTGATCCAGCATGACCCCCAGATCCCTTTCCACGCTACTCCTTCCTAGGCAGCCATTTCCCATTTTGTATGTGTCCATGACTGTTCCTTCTTAAGTGGAGCACTTCTCAATATCTTGTCTTCTCATGGCTCCTCCCTCTCTAATCACTCGTTCAGCAGGTTTTGAGGATTCTCCTCATCCCCTCAACTTTCTATGGGGGTTCCTAAGGCACCATTCTGCCCCCACCCCGCCTTCCTGCTCCACACAATCACATCCACAAGTACCACCTCCATATGGATGATTCACAGACCTGCCCTTTTAAACCAGAGGGGTCTTCTGGCCAAATTAACACTTTGGCATGTGTCCAAGATCTCATGGGTGTCCAGCAATGCCTAAGCTCAGGGTGAACAAGACAGACCTCCCCATCACTATGGATACCTCCATCACTCAGGCCCACAACCTGGGTATCATCTTCACCTCAACACTCTCTAGAGCCTCACATCCTGCTGATTCTTGCTGCATAAGATAAGAACTTGCTGTGTGGATAGAGGAAAAATTCTCACCCAGGTTCTCATCTTGCACCTCAATTACTGCAATATCCTTTTGTGGGGCCTTGACGAATGCTAGCTCATTCTGCTCACATCCATTCAAAATGCTGCTATACAAGTCACTGTCCTAGCCTGTTGCTTTGACTGTGTCACCTCTGCATCCTTCCACTGGCTCCGTTTCCCCTCACATCAAACAAACTACTTGCCTTCACTTCCATGGCCACTCACAGCCTACCTGTCTGGCCATCGTCTCATACACTATGGAGATAGCGGCTCCCACCTCTCCTTGCCTAATGATGGCAGCCTTTCATTATCCACTTGTCAGAATTTCAGCCAAGCCATGCTCCCCCCACACTACCTATCCTGCTTGGGAGGGGCACCTCACAGTCTTTCCTTTGTTCACATAACCTTGGCAGTGGCCAAGCAGCTACTGTGCTACATCAGTTGTCTCAAGTTGACCGGCAGTGCCTCATTGCTTCCTCTTTTCATTTCATACTTAGCTTGTTAGGGTAGGGACGGTCTTTGTTGTGCGTCTCCACAGCACCTTGCACAATGGAGTACTAGGTCAAGACTGAGGTTTGCGGTGCTTTTTTTAAAAGTTAAAACTTTCAGACACAACAGCTTTATTGTAAAAAATTTTTATTTAAAAAGATGCGTTCAAATATGAACAAGAAACACAGCTACACAGCAGCTCTGCAACTTTCCATGGAGACATCAGCTGGGCTTCCGGCTAGATAAGAGAAAGTATTGCAAGGAAGTAAGAGAACACGTGAGTAGAGAGCAGACATTACCGCAAGTCATTTGGGATCACCAGTTCGTCTGCTTCTTGTGTGGGCTTCTAAATTGCTTCACACTAGACAAAGCCACATCCCTTATTCATGTTTGAGGGTTGAAATCTACCCCAGGCCCAATCGAGGTAGCTTTCCCAACAAAGCCTACTACAGCCATGAAGAGAAGACACCAGGCATTAACAGCAGTCATGAACAGAGTGGCCTACAATGAGAAACCCCCCACAGATCTCACCTTTTAAAGCAGCCACTGCAGACGTACATGGAGTCCTCTAGTTTAGAGGGCAGGCTTAGCACTGGGCATTTCCTCCTATAAAAGTGAAGGCAAACATTAGATTCCAGCATAGCTGCTCCCCAGGACATTTAAAAGCTACCCTGCATGACCACCCCCATTGCAATTTAAAGAGTTAACTGCTGGCCAATTTGAGTGCCCTCTGAAAGGCACTGACAGGGCACTAAGGCAGTTTACAGAATCTGCACTGCAGTGCTAAGCAAGTGGGTAAACATTAAGCAGCTCCAATAATAATGGCAATAGAATGAGAGGTAGTGAATTGAGAATGAACGTGCCACAAATAGGTTGGTGAGCATTACATTCAGGCCAGTGACCGAGTAATTTAAAGTCACTATATTCCAGCCATCTGGTGCTTGCACTTACAGCACTGGGCGAGTTTAAAAAGCCCATCTTGTAGATTTCAAGACAGCTAGCCTGACTACTTGGGTTCTTTACACAAAGCTTTAGCAAAGTACTTGACAAATTAATTTCAGGCAAAACCATACGGACATAAGTAAAATCTGTTCTTACCTACAAGCACAGTAATAAAACCTTGCCTTCTGGATCTGACTGCTAGTCCTAAGAGCAAGGATCTTTACTCTTGTCTGCCTCCTTCGATGGTCACTGATACTCCACTCCACTCCCTCCTAGAGTGCAGAGCCTGCACCTGGCTTATCTGTGTACACTGGACTCCAAACACAAGTGTCTACTCTCTCTCAGCTGTAGAAGTGTCTGAACTCGAAGCCATTCGCGCTATGCTTGCTAGCAGCTCCTAGTAGCTCAACATCTGCATGTCTCCTGGATCTTTAAGCTACTTAGTTCTTGGCTCCTGGAGTGCCTTCCTCTGTTGTGGTATGCTACCATGTCCTCAACGTTATCAAGCCATGCCAAGAGTATACTCCATGAATCCTGAGGTCTCTTGTCTCCCTCAATAAGTTTAGGATCCACCTGCTATTGCAAACTCAGCCACATAAAACCCAATGGAACTAAAACTTTTTTTTTTTGCATTCCACATTAATACACTTCATAATCATTCAGCTGAAGAGATCTGTTAGAAATATGCCAACATGATTTAGAGAAAGGCCTGCTTCCAACAGTTACCATGGGGCTAAGTTGCTCTTTATCAGAGAATTGAGATCACAAGTGAATGCCTTGATTTGAAATACAAGAATAAGAACAGAGCTCTCAATGACTCCCGTGTTCTGCAACGCAGCAAACAGAAGGAAACTAAAGCTATGCTTTTAAGCAGCTGTAGGAAGCAGCAGCGGCAGCACTCATCTGCAGTCTGCGTTAGAGGGCAACTGCAGAATGGAGATTTTACTCATTTACATTAGAAAGCTCAGGTCTTCACTGTGTTGGAGGCTTAGAACAGAAGAAGCGGGTGCCAGGTCAGAGTTTTTATCCCAACTACTTCAGCAGTTGAAATTTAAACCTTTAGCACAAGCAGTAAGATTTTAATGTTCCTCAGATTACAGGGCTGGGGAAGCTGGTTCATCCCACCTCATCTCCAGCCTTCTCTCACATGGCAGCAAAGATCTGATATTCCTAACGAGGAGCAGTTTACAATTTGGGGCTATTGCCTAGGGTCAATTTCTTCCTCTGCAGTTCTCCTTTAAAACAGGCTGAGGCATAGTTAGTTACCAAAACCAGTTTAAAAACAAAAAAAGGGTGACTTAGTTACAGCAGTGGGGTGTCTGTTTATACACAGGTTTAAAACTGCAATGGAATGACACTGCGTCAGTCAAAAAATGCCTCAGATATCAAGAGGCGACCATTTGTTCAGACAACTTCTGCAGAACCCACTCAGTGCTTAGAAGAGGCAGAGATCAGAGTCTGATTTCAGCAGTTTGAGAAACTTCAACTGTTTCTCAAAGCTGGCAGCTGTATTTGAGAATCCATCCTTTTGCCGAGCACTTGTGTTAAAGAAAAATGCATTGCAACTTTCCCAGCATGAGGCCCAAGCTGATCCAGTGTCATGATTCTGCCACACTTATGGTCATGATGCCACTGTCTAGCTGGTGGAAACATTTAACATAGGCATATGAGCTGGACAGCTTTGAGAGAAACAAAAGTGCAGCTTGCTTTCAGAGTAACCCTGGATGCACTCAGCTTTCCTTTATCATTACACAGGTAAGATTTCACAGCCACCTAGACTGGCCTCCATTAGTATCTCCTGCCGCTTGCTGTGAATTTGGGGTGTGCTTCTCCGCTGAACTAGACCTCCACCCCCCTCACTGCCAGAGCTGGGTTTTAAAATTGCTCTTCCTTTTCCAAAAGTTGAAAAGGAGTTTTAGTTCCAACCTCTGCCGGCCATTAGGGTTTGGTTAACTGGACAGAAGATCTATGCCAGTGAGAGTTAATTCCCCTATCTTTGTGAGACAGCCCAGGGTCAGTTTTATGGGAAGTTTTGGCTGGCAGGGACCCGTCCATTACACTTCAGTTTACAGCCCTAGCTACTCAACATCAACTGACTTTTGTTCTTGTATAGAGCAGAATACTGATATACTTTGTTCAGGCAAGTTAATCTTGTTTGCTGAGAAAGGGTTTACATGGATATATGCACCATGCAAGGAATTAGCCCTTTTTGTTTGCTGTAAGACAGTCTCTGGACCCATCTACACTAGCAGACTTTGCAGCTGTAATTCATCAACAGCTGCATCTGGATACCCAAGTCCTGTCTACAAGGGTTACACGGATGCAGCACAACTTAATCTACAAATTCCATTGGTGGTTACAGCTGTGAAGTTGCTAATGCACACAGCCTCTGGCATTAGTATTCAGGACCCAGCTCAGGAGTCCTGACATGGCCCACAAATGACTGTCTCTGCCCAGTGGACTATTGCTGAGCTATACCTGGTCTAGTTACATGCAGATACTGCAGCATTCAGATAGCTAGGATGGCATTCAATTGACTTATATCAGACTAACTTACACAGCACATTTAAAAAAAAGACACATTTATTCAGCGTCATGATCAGTCTATTACAATTAGCAATCAACAGCATGGGTGTGGAAAAAAATAAAATTAATTCTACATAAAAACCCTTATTGGAATGCTTTGCACTTTCCACAGAACAGAAACTAAAATAACCTGTTATACAATTAGTCACAAATACAGTCCTTATGTTTGGACAGGAGAGTTTGTCTAACACATGTCTTCATGTAGCAGCTACACCCTGCCACAACTGTGTTTGGCTGAGTTCACAACTGTTGTAACCTGTAGCTTCCCTGTCCCTTCTCTGGCTCTCCTCTCCTGCTAAGCTTTGTTTCCTGTTGAATAATATGGAATAAAGTTGTTAATCTAAACACATTGAGACTCAAGGCTACAATCCAATAGCAAGTTCGTTCCCACAGACAGCTGATCTGAACATTAGCTTAAACATCCACATTTTACTGAAATTAAGTCTTTTTACTGGGTACTTGCTCAGCTACATTAGTTACTGTTACCGATTCACTAGCATGATACGTTTGACTGAGAGGTGCAACGTCCAGATGCTTACCTGGTAGTTAAAACCTTCGCCCACCTCCATAACTACCACCACTACTGGAGCCACCGTAGCCACCTGAGAGAGCAATTGGAGATGGCATTATAGCAGTGGTTCTCAAACTTTTGTTCTGGTGACCCCTTTCAGATAGCAAGCCTCCAAGTGCGACCCCCCCTATAAATTAAAAACACTTTTTATATATTTAAACACCATTATAAATGCTGGCAGCAAAGCAGGGTTTGGGGTGAAGGCTGACAGCTTACAATTCCCTCCCTCCTTCCCCCCGTAACAGCGCAACCACCTGAGGGGCCCGGACCCCCTGTTTGAGAACCCCTATGTTATAGCAAACACAGACTGAGGGTTTGGCAAACCTGACAGCAAGGTAGGGCAGTGGATTAGAGTCAGGTAAGCCACAATCGCAAAGGACTGCATTTGATCCCAACTGTATGTGTGAATGTCTGCAATTAAGCATATTCTGAAGCATCAGTTTGTTCCTGTTGGATATTCAAGTGGTGATATTCAGCTAGAACTACATTTGATTTACTACGATCACAGCAAATTAACCTGTGTGAGGTTAAATGGACAAGGATATTTTCATGTCAGCTTTCCTTTTTAACTGTGGGCTAGTGACTGTTCCCGTGGTTAAAATTAGGTAAGTTACACATACTAGGCAGGTAGATTTCAAGCTTGTACCACAAGTGTGGCATCATGGTATTGGCTTTGGCTTCCCTCACACCTACTCCCCCCTTTACAAGGACAGGCCCCTCATTCTGAGACTCACCACCGCTGCTGTATGGACCAGAACTCCTGCCTCCGAAGTTCCCTCCTTTCATAGGGCCAAAGTTTGAAGATTGGTTGTTATAACTGCCGAAGTCATTGTAGTTTCCGCCACCTCCAAAGCTGCTTCCTAGAGTGGAACAGGCAATAGGCATCCCAAATCACAGCCTGCCTTTCTCAGCAATAGCACACTGCGCAGGGCATCGGCTGAATGGCAGTTTTTGCAGCACGGTTTTGAGAACTCAAGGGCAGTCTCCAGAGCAAGGACGTTCTCTTGCCTGTGCAACATGCCAGGGGAGGGAGTGAGATGGTCCAAGGCTGAGACGATACAGAATGGAATTTTAGGAAACAGGAGGTGCAACAAGCCAAATGGCAATGGAGAGGTTGAGTTAGCTTAGGAAATTATGCCCCATGTCGGTCTACTAGGAATAATGTTTTTTGCCATGAAACTGTAGCATAGCAGGAAGAACTGGCATTGCTGTTTGAAAGCCAAATAGTCCACTTCTGAACAAGGCCCCTTAGTGACACTGAAGGGATACTTACCTCCACTGCCACTGCCAAAGCCGCCACCACCTCCGTTGTTATAGCCGTCGTAGTTACCACTGCCACCGTAGCCTCTGCTCCCACCAGAGTAGCTAGGGCCACCGCCGCCACCACCATAACCTACAAAAGAACAACCAGACTGCTGAACTCCAGCACTGCACAACCCACAGTTCACTGATGGAATTTGGAACTCCCCAAAGAACTGATCACAGCATGCACTTTGGTAAACCAATGAATGTGCACAGAAAATTTGTGACCAATCAATGTGATATGCTTAACACAATTATTCTATCTGGATGGATTCAGTTGGGTCCATGCTGTAGTCAGTTTGAATCAGCCTTTGCGCCAGGCCAAGGGGTTGGAGTTTAGTCACTTTCCTCACATCACCAGTGCTTCTTCATGGGTGTAGCATCTTTGAGCCTGGAAACAAGGCAACCTGGGCGCTGACAGTCAGTAAAGTTATGCTTTGGCCTTACCCTCATTGCTAAATCCATTATAGCCGTCTCCACTGCCTCCATAGCCACCACCGCGGCTGCCACCAAACCCACCTGAAAAGAACAAACCTTTGTGTTCAGTCTATCCAGGAAGGGACACTGTCAGGTGCTGGCGCCCAAGGCACACGTTTTTGTAAGCCAGTTTTACAGAATGAAGCAGCTGTATAAATTGATGGAGACTGTCGCAGGGAATCAGGGATTCCAAGTTCTGCCTGAATGAGCCCTTGTACCATGTTGGAATCCAAGAGCCAAGAAAGGAAAATTGCGCTTAGTCCAATGTCCAAATCAACAAGTAAAATCAATAGCCAGAACTGCATCCGCAGGTGTGGTAACCTATGGGCTAAAACTTTAGTTTTGTTAGCCTGACAGTACCCTTTTAATTCTAGTCAGAAGGACCCCTTAAGTCACTTACCCCGACCACTAAAGTTGCTGCCACGGTTAAAGTTGTCATTTCCGCCAAATCCACCTCCACGGCCGCCACCACTGAAGTTCCCAGAGCTACTGCGACCTGGAAGAGAGAGGGGTGTTTGTGAATGGCACAGCTAATCATCAAGGGTCTGTCTGGGATTAATTTCAAACTCTTTTATAGAAACTGTCCTCACCTCTTTGGCTGGACGAAGCGCTGGCCATTTCTTGCTTTGACAGTGCTTTCCTCACTTCGCAGTTGTGGCCATTCACAGTGTGATACTTCTGAACTGAAAGGGAAGAATCAGACATTACTAGGTTGTCATTAACTCTTACGTCCACACCTGCATCCTGATTTTAAGCCAAGGACAATTCCCATTCAAATATTATCGATTCTTTGCTGGTTTGCAGAGCTTCGTGTAATAGGCTCACGGGGATACTTACTAACAATCTTGTCCACCGAGTCGTGGTCATCAAAGGTGACAAACGCAAAGCCTCTCTTCTTGCCACTGCCACGGTCTGTCATGATCTCAATCACTTCGATTTTGCCATACTGTTCAAAGTAGTCTCTCAGGTGGTGCTCCTCTGTGTCTTCCTTAATCCCACCAACAAAGATTTTCTTCACTGTCAGGTGAGCGCCAGGCCTCTGTGAGTCCTGTGCAGGATAGAATAGGGCAATATGAAGTATTATTTGAGATGTACAAATTTAGGACGCCTCATACACTGGGCTGAACTGCAAGGCTCCCATGGCTGAAACAAAGAAAGCCAGTGTGCGTAGTTGTGCACCTCAACTGTGAACAGAAGTTAAAGGCTAATGCACAAATGAAATTTTGTCCCCCTTCACAATCAATTGTAGTGAGTGACTAATGGTACTGAAATTCTGAAAGCAGAATCATGCCATCTATGCCAGGGATGGACAGACTTCTTGGCCCGAGGGCCACATCTGGGTATGGAAATTGTTTGGCAGGCCACGAATATTCACAAAATTGGGTTTGGGGTGCAAACTCTGGGGTAGGGCCAGAAATGAGGAATCCAGCATGCGGGGGGCTACTTCTCCTGACTTATTGGCAGTGGCAGAAATGTCCAGGAAATGGAACCAGCTCAGTGTGATTAACCTCCACGTACCTGCCTTACAGATTTCAAGTAGATGCACCTCTTGAAGNGTGCTCTGGGCTGGGTGGGGGTGTGAGGATTCTGGCTAGAGGTGTGGGCTCCAGGGTGCGGCTAAAGGTGTGGGGTTTGAGGTGCAGAAGGGTGCTCTGCGCTGGGATTGAGGGATTCAGAGAGCAGGAGGAAGATATGGGCAGGGGCACGGGAGGGACTCGAGGTGCAGGCTCTGGGCGGCCATTACCTCAAGCACCTCCTCAAAGCAGTGGCATGTCCCCCCCTCCCGCTTCTACATGGAGGCAGGGCAGCACCACACTGCATCTCCCACTGGTCAGTTTGCCCACCCCATCGATGCCATTGACTAATGTACTTTGGGGGTGGGGGGCATGTTTTGGCTGGCACCAGAGCATTGACAGTTACAGCCAGCATGATTAACGTAGGGGGAGCTTTGTGTGCGGGGAGTGTTGCTCCCCCAACCCATGAAGAGAAGGAAAGCTAATAGCCAAATCACTCACAATAACCTCATCCCACTCCCTACACAAGCACAGAGGACTATTTAACACTATATCACCAGTGCATGAACAGCCAATTTAAGGTTACAAAAACTTCATGATTAGACTAAACATCAATTCGTACCTCTCTGGATACGGCCCTCTTTGGTTCAACAACTCTGCCATCAACTTTGTGTGGTCTAGCATTCATGGCAGCATCAACCTCTTCTACTGTAGAGTATGTAACAAACCCAAAGCCCCTGGATCGCTTGGTATTTGGATCTCTCATTACCTAGAAATGACACAACTCTATTAGTGACCAAAGTAAATAACTGAAACAAGCAAAGCGGCATACAGATAAGAACAAAGGAACATCTAAGGTTATTATCTAACATTGGCTTTGTCCTACAAGTTACGGAAAACCTGACTGCCAGAATCTGGGACTAGATGACAGAATGGATCACTTGATAATTGTCCTGTTCTGTTAATTCCCTCTAAACTAGCATTTGACATCAACCACTGTTGGAAGACAAGATACTGGGCTAGATGGACCATTAGTCTGATCTAATATGGCCACTTTCACATACAGTGAATCCTTCAGAGCAACACTAAGTATGCATCTAGATGAATTACATAATATTCCACTATCTAGGAATAGTCATTTAAGGACTCTTAACAGGCAAGTAAAAAACAAAATTCTTCATCGCTCCCCACTGCATCAAAACCCAGTATTGCCACAGAACGAGATTCCTTCACCCATTCTACATACAAGTTTATTTGCTCCCTTCCCACTCCTTGCAAGGAAACCGTTTTACTTCATTTTGAAGGCTGCTAAGTTATTGTAACACAGCTGCCCTGCCCAAGCAAAGAAGCCCTGGAGGGCTTCCGAGCTGGCTCTGGCCCAGGACACTCACCACGCAATCGGTGAGCGTGCCCCACTGCTCGAAGTGGCCACGAAGGCTCTCATCTGTCGTCTCGAAGCTCAGGCCACCGATGAAGAGCTTGCGCAGCTGCTCGGGCTCCTTAGGGGACTAGAAATGAAAAACAAGGCGTGAGCTGGAAAGACGATACAGCCTCCTGGAGCTAACCCGCCCCCAGGGAGCGCTGAGCTAGACCTGGGGAGCAGCAACACCCTCCCCCCAAGGAGATCATCATACCCTGACGGGGGGAGCCCCCCCCTTGCACAATGGCTGCCAGGCGAACCACAGCTCCTGCCCCTCAGGAGTCTGAGCCCCCCTCCCACGGGGGGGGCCTGCCCCCCCACCCCGAGGCCTGGCGCCCCGCACAGCCCAGGGCGAGGCGAGCAGACACGCACGCGCACACGATGTCCGCCACGCGCCGCCCGGCCGGCCGCCATCGCTCCGCTCTGGTTCTGCACAAAAGGCGGGCGCAGGCGCGAGGAGCCGGAGCGCGGGAGGGCCCACGCCCAGAGACTTGTCTCCGCCACGCATGCGCGCAAGGGCCGCCTCGATGGGGTGAGACAGGCCGCGCAGGCGCGAATTCTGAGGGGGGGGGGGGCGCCCTCGGTAGAGCACGCGCAGTACGCGCACCGCCGCAGGCGCAAGCGGGGGCGGTATAGGTTACACCGCAGCCTAAGAGGCCCCCAGAGCAGTAAGGAGCCGCCGAGGGCTCCGCAGCAGCAGAGCCAGGGGAGGGCCGCATGGAGAAGATGGCGGCCGGAGTCCCCGGGATGGCTCACCTCGGACTTGGACATGGCGGCGGGTGGGGGGGGTGCAGGCCTCCGTCTCAGACTGCTGCGCGCGCGATGCTACCTTCGTGCGGCGCCGATTCAGAAAGGGCTGAATGATGAGAGCGGCGCCGCCTCACTCCACCGCCCCCTCTTAGGGCTCCGCCTGCCGCGTGCTCCCATTGGACAGAAGGGTCGGGTCACGCCCCCACTCATCCGATTGGATAGCCACGACCGGCAAACACATCTCATTGGTAATAGATCCTTGAACTATCCCACTGCGGCAATCTACTGGCTAAAATTTCCTAAGTTCCGCCTATTAACGTATCTCATTGGGCGTCCTTGCCTCCCACACCCCCCCATTCTTCTCGTTTGCGCCCCAGACTGTATCTCATCTCTGATTGGTTCGCTGTGGACAATCACGCTCTAAAGTTCCCAATGGTTGGCTGCTGCTCCCAAACGTTGAGTTTGACTGGCGGGCTACGTTGTCAATTATTCGGTGAGGCGGGAGCGTCGATTACTGTGGGGGAACTAATGAAATGACCTGATTTGTGTCACTAGCACTAGCCCGCGAGCATTAAGTCTGTGAAACAGTCCAGACCTGGGCTCCTGCCTGGCAGCATCACGGAAAAGGGAATAAAGACGCAGCAGCCAGCAAGAGATCATCTGCGCATGCGCTGGGAGAAACCCAAGTGAGTCCCCATGTGTAGACGCATGCGTAGTGCGGAGCCCCAGGCGCCTGCGCGCTGGGGGGGGCTGTTTTGGCGGGCGGCGGGCGTTGCGCAGAAGCGGCCTCAGCTCTGAGGGCCTGCGAGAAGGGGGAGTCGGTGCTGTGCCGGACCCGCTTCGTACCCAGGTACCCGGCGGGCGGGAGGTTTGCTGAGTTAGGGCATCGGATTCTTCGGGCGGGAGGACCCCGGGGGGAATAGGGGCTCATTGTATGAAATGAAAGGGGTTAGGGGGCGGGCCCGCGATATTGATGTACAGGCTAGCCGGCCAATGGAGGGGAGAGGGCGGGGTTAAGGTAGCATGACTGGCAGCACGATGCACCAGTGCTAGCTGCGCGGAAGAGGGAGGGAGTGGTAGCTGTGAGTGACAGTCTTCTCCGTCAATGAATCAGCCGTGTTAGGGAAGGGGCGGTGCCTTCCACCCTGATTGATGGCGCGGCGGGCCAACGGGTGCGCGGTGTGTCGGGGCTTGCTCCTTAAGCGCATTAGGGTGGTGCTTCAGCCTGACGGGCGGGGCAGCGGGCCAATCGGGGCCCGAAGTCGCCATGCCCGCCTCTGGACCCCGTGAGGTGGGGGTTGGGAAATGGGGCGCACCCCCCAAAATGCAGAAGGGGACCGGGAAAAGGCAGGGGTCCCTGGCCACATCGACTTGGATTCTGGACACGTGCACTGCGCCTTCCTGCAACGCCCCCGCTGCTCCCCCTGGAAGCGCCCCTGCTGCTGCTCCCCGGTTGGATTCGCTACACCGCTGTGTTCTGCAGCCCTTCCTCCCCCCCGATCGCCTGCACTGCCTTGTCCTGTAAATCCCACCCCCCGCGAATCCCCTGCTGCTGCCCCCTCCCCTGTATCACCTCGTCCTCCATCCCCCGCCCCAAATCCCTTGTAAGCCCTCGCTGCTTCTCCCCCCCCCTGCACCCAGTCCTGCAGACTGCCCCCCTCCCGAATCTCCTGCAGCATCCCTCACTGCACCCCCAGAATCCTCTCCCGCTACTCCCTACCCCATGGATCGCCTGCGCTGCCCTGTCCTCCAACCCCTCCCGCCTCAGCTCCCGCGGATACTATCCTCTGGCATCCCCCTCAATCCCTGTCCTACTGCTTTCCCCTGGAATCCCCTCCATTTCCCTGTCCTGCAGACCTTCCTCTGGGGTTCTCTGCAACTCCCCCACCCACTGTCTCACCAGACCCTTTGCAACAGCCCCTGGACCGTCTGTGCTACCCCGTTCTGCAACCTTCCCTGGGATACCAAATCCCCTGAAATTCCTCCCCTTCAACTCTCTGTACACCCTCCCACCCTGGGTTCCCTGCAACATCCTCCTTCCTATTGCTTAGTCCCTCCTAGATCTCCTGTAAATCCCCCTCTGCAAAATTCCTGCTACTCCTGATCTCCTGCCAACCTCCTGGCTTGCACCCCGACCCCCACCCCCCGCAATCCCCTGCAGCCTCCCACTGTCAACCTCTTGGATCCCCTGCACTGCCCTGTCCAAGATCCCTGTAACAGACCCCTCCCGCCCTGTATTCTCTACAACTCCCCACACCAGTTGTCCATCACAGATCTCCTGTATTCCCCCCCCCCATCATCTGCCACACACCCTCATGCTTGTGTCTCCTCCTTGCGATCTCCTGCAGCCTCCCCACCCCACCCTGAGATTTCCTCAACTCCCCCATCCTCTGTAGCTCCATCTCCCCTGCTACCCTCCCACAGTCCTCCTTGTTGTCCGCCCAGATTTCCTGCAGACATACCCCCACGGCCCTCCTTCCTTATCCGCTGCAAAAACACACCCCGGTAGTCGTCGTTGTCCTCCTCCTTCTCCTCTCAAGGATCTCCCATCTCTCTCTCCTGTAGCCCCCAATCCTCCCCCTGAATCCCTCTCACAGTCCTTCTCCTCTCAGGATCCCCTGCTACTGCCCACCCACAGCCTCCTGATTAGGGGGGCTACAAACCCCACTGCCCTTCCGCCCGCTCCATGATCTCCAGCAGCACCTTGCAAACTGCACTGAGCTTTTTAGCTCTTCCCAGTATTCTTTGGAAATCTCATGGATGTTCCTAGCCCGGCAACCTCCCAACACATCCTCTATCTCTAGAACCCTCACAGTAGGCCTGCTTCCAGCCTTGCAAATCCCTCTGTAGCCCTGCTTGGGATCCTTTGTGAACATCTTCCCTCACTCTCATTTTTCATTTCAAAACCCTGATGTTCCCAGGATTTCACCTGCAAGCCTCATATTGCTCCCAGCCTTGCATATCCTGCAGCTTCTCTTGTGTCTCTGCAACCTCCCAGCCCTGCAAATCCCTGTTGACACCCCTCTTCCTCCCAGTGCTCTCTTTATTTGTAGTCCCCCCCCCCCCCCCCCCCCCCCGTGTTTCATGCCTTCATTTCACATCCAAATCCAGTTTGTTTTTAAGTCTTCTGAGCAGTGATCCTGCCTTATGAGCCCAAACTCTGCCACATTCATTCAGGTTTCCTCCCATCCAAGGGCTTCTCCCCACACTGCAACCCTAGATTAAGTACTGTATGCCTCATTATTGGCCCAGCTACAGTACTGGGAATAAAGTAGAACCTCAGAGTTAACAAACACTAGAGTTACAAACTGACCAGTCAACGAGAAACCTAATTTGGAACTGGAAGTACACAATCAGGCAACTGCAGAGTCCAAAAAAAAAAAAAAAAAGGCAAATACAGTACAGTGGTAAAGATAAACTTAAAAAAAAAAAAAAAAAGGAAAGGAGCATTTTTGTGCTGTCATCATCAAGTTTCAAAGCTGTATTAAGTCAATGTGCAGTTGTAAACTTTTGAAAGAACAACCATAATGTTTTGTTCTGAGTTACGAACATTTCTGAAAAAACGAACGAGGAGTACTTGTGGCACCCTAGAGACTAAGAAGGAGAAACTGCAGAACTGGAATTAATTTGCAAAATGGACACCATTAAATTAGGCTTGACTAAAGACTGGGAGTGGATGAGTCATTACACAAACTAAACTATTTCCCCATGCTAATTTTCCCCGTACTGTTACTCACACCTTCTTGTCAACTGTTTGAAATGGGCCATCCTGATTATCACTACAAGCGTTTTTTCTCCTGCTGATAATAGCCCACCATAATCAATTAGTCTCATTAGAGTTGGTATGGCAACACCCATTTTTTCATGTTCTCTGTTTGTGTATATATGTATCTTCCTACTGTATTTTCCACTGAATGCCTCTGATGCAATGAGCTTTACCCCATGAAAGCTTTTGCTCAAATAAATTTGTTAGTCTCTAAGGTGCCACAAGTACTCCTCCTCCTTTTTGCTACCACTCTGGAACATTTCTGAGTTATGAACAACCTCCATTCCTAAGGTGTACATAACTCTGAGGTTCTACTATAATGGTTTCCAGACATGTTCACAACATTCTTGGTTTTGTAGACACCATGATTCCACAGTGCACTTAAGTGTCCCAGGACATGGTCTTGTGCACTGTTGTGGTACTTGAGTTTGCACATGTGAAAATTAATCCGGAATAAGATAGGATGTGAAGTTACAGTGGCCCATTATAACTATCTGTAAACCACTAATTCTTGTCTCCTATGACTGTAGTGGTGTTAACTGCCCACTTCACTTTGAATGGTCTCTTGCAACATGTGTTAACTCCTTATCTGTTCCACCCTTGTATTTAGCTATAACACTCTCAGTACCTTTCCCAGAGCTGAAGAAGAGCTCTCTGTAAACTTGAAAGATTGTTTTGTCTTTTTCATCAGCAGAAGTTGATGCAATAAAAGAGACTACCTCACCCATCTTGTCTGTCTAATATCCTGAAATCAATATGGCTACAACAATACTGCAATTTACTGTGGGTTAACTATTCCTGATTAACTCCATATCTAGATGCACTTATTCCAGAATAGGTGTACCTTGTTCTGAATTAGTTTAAACATGAAAAAGGCATGCTTATTCTGGGATAAGTATCTATATAGAGAGTTAATCCACTTTAAATTCACACACACTCTACCTTATTCTGGATTAGCTTTCATGTGTGGATACAAAGCTAGTAGCAACAGAAGGGGCAGATGGGATTTGGACCTTTGTTGTGAGCTATAGCGCAGTGGTTTTAAACTTTTTTTCCTTTGTGGGCCCTTAAATTTCAAATGGAGGTGTGGACCCCTTTGGAAATCTTAGACATAGTCTGCAGACCCCAGGTTGAAAAACACTGTTCTGTTGTTATAACAACCTTTCGTGGACCCCTTAGACATAGTCTGCAGACCCCCAAGGGTCCGTGGGCCACCAGCTGAAAACCGCTGCTGTAGCCGTTGCCATGCTTTGGCACTTAGATACACGTTACTGCTCTATATGTAGCAAGATAGAACCAAGCTTTAACCTTGTATGTAAAGAAAAAGTATCTGGATGTCTTTGATTTTTACCACTCTTGTAACTGTATAATAAAGCAAAGGTAATCCAATTTCATACTGATTGTCTGAATTCTTATTAACACTTTCTTTGCTCTTGCCTCCAAAATTGGTCTTTGTGGCAAAATTGTCCAGGTATCTAATGAGGGATTCATAGATTCATAGACTCTAGGACTGGAAGGGACCTCGAGAGGTCATCGAGTCCAGTCCCCTGCCCTCATGGCAGGACCAAATACTGTCTAGACCGTCCCTGATATACATTTATCTAACCTCAGAGCCTTTTCCTCCCTCTGAAGGAAGGCAGGATTTCAGAACTTGATGAACCAGTTACTTGTTCTTGTTAGGCAAATCCTATGCTTGAGAGTTTCCTTTGAGGAGACTGTATTCTGACCACCTATTTCAGAACAAGGGGCAATGAGAATTTAATGGTGGGAGTGGTATTCCTTACTGAAATACTGGGTTTATTTCTTACCCTCAAGTCTAATTACCATGATGTTTGGAAAACAAGTTATATACACACGCACATGTTACATTAGACCAGGTAACTAGAGCCTGTGCTTCAGAACTTACCCCTGTGTAAAACTTTCATTTCTGTATGCCTAAGTACTTGTATGACTCTCATCACCCTGGTATCTGAGAACTTCCTAATACACTAACAGCCAGATTTGCTTGTTTTAATAACTGTTCAATGCTATTTTAAAACATATTACTAAACATGTTTGTATCCCTGCATTGTGTTAGTTGTATATCCTGAATCAGAGAGCGCCCTTGTAATTTAAAACGCCTGAGCTGCAGATTGGTAGTGGTAGTTTTATTTAACAGTCTACTTTGTATAAAGACGAGACTAAACATGTTACTGTTCCAAATGTTTAGCCACTTGCTTGGTTCTGTTTGATCGGTACCTAGTTTTCATCCTCAGTATAGGTTTAACCATCTTCTATAATGCTTCCATGTCAATCAGCTCTCAGCAAGATGGCTGCCACCAGCCTGAGTTTCAGAAATGGCAATTTTTATTTCAGATTTAAACCCAGTTGATGATCAGTCAGAGCAGTAATTTTGGGGAAGGGGCTAGGATCTTTGAACTCAGAAAGGAGACATACTTCTCCAGTTGATCTCCTAATCCTAATAGCATTTGTTTGTATGTGTTGTAATTACTGTTCACGTAAAATGAGAGAGTAGCTCCATAAAACAGTCATACATTTTAGTTTCAATATGTTGGAAGTGGGGCTACTTTTGTGCATTAGACCTCTTTAGAATAAAGCAGCTACTTTAGAAATGTGTAGCTACACCGCTGCCCCAATATAACGTGACCCGATATAACACGAATTCGGATATAACGCGGTAAAGCAGCGCTCCAGGGGGCGGGGCTGCACTCTCCGGTGGATCAAAGCAAGTTCGATATAACACAGTTTTACCTATACCATGGTAAGATTTTTTGGCTCCTGAGGACAGCGTTATATCAGGGTAGAGGTGTAATTCTGATTTTTATATTTAGCATGCTGTTGATCCAAAGGGAACTATAATGGATATTGCAACAACATGCACTGATCTATACAGAGCTGTCGTTACCATAAGCAGCAAATGTTTCTTTACCAGACACACATTTGGATGTTTTTCATTGCTTGTAACTAAGGGCAAAGTTAGAAGTCTTCATGAGTGGAGAAATTATGATAGAAATAAAGTTCTGGCCCTTATCTTGTACCAACTACTCTCAAAATCTGCATCACTGCAATGTTAAATTTTACATTAAGGGAGTTTTAGTACTGCAAATGCAACCAAGTTTGCCTGACAAATGTAACACCGTTTCATTTGTAGTGCAGATGGGACCTTAGCAGTGTCCCCTTCAAGGCTTTAGAATGATGCAGGGACTCTTAATGTTCTCGTCCAAGGTATTGACCCTCTGTTCTAACTGGGTCTCCTGGCATGGTTATACTTGGGTAGAACGATCCTTAATTTGAAGCCCTTTCATTGTGTTACTAGAGCAAGTTGGGCGAGGAGCGAGCTTGAGAAGAAGGGAATTTTCTCTCAGCCAGGGCAATACAGTTGAGTGTAGCTCCCCCATTAAAAACTTGTAGCTGGAAGAGCAACCACTGCTCCTTCGCTTCCCCCACATAAGCCTTTTGAGCCACTGGATCTGTGGAAGTAGGAATACAATAGTCCTCTTGTGCTCTGGCCCCAGTGTATTTAGGCTCATTGCCTCAGAACGTAGAGCTTGCAGAGGCAATGTAGAATGTTTTCTCCAGCTGTGCATCATATTATTGGAATTTTCTTTGTAAATGTCAACCCAGAGTAGATAGATGCTGTTTTCAAATGCTGAAAAGCATAGAAAAATAGAAGATTAGGGTTGGAAGAGACCTCAGGAGGTCATTTAGTCCAACCCCCTGCTCAAAGCAGGACCAACCCCAACTAAATCACCCAGCCAGGGCTTTGTCAAGCCGGGCCTTAAAAACCTCTAAAGATGGAGATTCCACCAACTCCTTAGGTAACTCATTCCAGTGCTTCACCACCCTCCTAGTGAAATAGTTCTTCCTAATATCCAACCTAGACCTCTGCCACTGTAACTTGAGAACAATGCTCCTTGTTCTATCATCTGCCACCACTGAAAGCAGCCTAGCTCCATCCTCTGTGGACACCCTCTTCAGAGTGGGTTAGGTTTGAAGGCGCTGATGTACAATCCTGCCCTCACTCTTCTCTTCTGCAGGCTAAATAAGCCCAATTCCCTCAGCATACATTCCACAGTCTCCTTTAAGCATAATTAAAATGCTTCAGCCAAAACAGAAGCAGAAATGTGGACCTTGGCTATTTTGTCCTATTCACTTAAAAATATGCCTCTCTTTGCCATCCCATGTTACTTAAAAAAAGACATAAATCTAGATCAAAAGGTTGGAATGACTATGAGGTCATCTAGTCCAACCCCCTTGCTAAAGGCAGGACACACTTTCCCTAAATATCCCAGCCGAGTCGCGTCTACGCCGGACCTTAAATACTCTAAGATGGAGATTCTACCACCTCCCAGGTAACCCATTCCAATACTTCACCACGTCTCCTAGTGCAGAAAGTTTTTTCTAATATCCAGCCTCGACTTCTGCAAACTGCAACTTCAAAACCATGGCTCCTGTTCTGTCCTCCGTCACCACTGAGAACGGCCTAGCTCCCTCCTCCTTGGAGCACCCCTTCAAGTAGTGGAGGTTGGCTATCAAATCCCCCTTAGTCTTCTTCTTCTAGCAGGCTAAATAAGCCTATTGTTCCTTCAGTCTCTCTCATAAGTCATTGTGTTCTAGTCCTCTATCATTTTTTGTTGCCCTCGCTGACTCTCTCAATTGTTCCACGTCCTTTTTGTAGTGTGGCCGCCAAACATGGACACAATATCAGTGCGCCTCCAGTGCCGAATAGAGGGAATAATTCACATCCCTTCTGCTGGCTAACACTCCTACTCTATATGACAAGCGACCAGTATGCTATGGTTAGCACTATTTTGCTCCTCAACAAGAGCACACTGTAAGGCTTCATGTTCCAACTCTTCCATTCTACCCTACCAGATCCTTTTGCTTCGCACTGAACCTACTTTAGCCCAAACAGTGCCAGCTAGTTGCATGGGGTTTTCCTGTCCTAACAGTAACAGGACTTCCCCTACCTGCCTTGGTCCTGTCCGTGTTGAACTTCAATGAAGTTTCTTGTGGCCCACTGTCTCCAATTTGTCTAAAGTCTCCCTGAATCCTATCCCATGCCCTACACGGCAGTAGTGACCACCACTCCCACCCAACTTTGGTGTCATCTGCAAATTTACTTAATGTGCAATCTATCCCATCATCAGCATCTATTAATGAAAGACATTGATAGAACGGGCCCTAAGACAGGACCCCTGGGGCAGCACCACTTGTTACTGGGTTGCCAACTAGAGAGTGTGGCCATTTGATACCTACCCGCTGGCCGTGATTCAAACCAGTTTTGCCTATCCATTCACAGTCCCATTCTCCAACCCTATACTTGCTGGAGTTTGCTGATGAGCAATGCGTTGGAAACCCATGTCAAAAGCCTTAGCTAAATCAAGGTATATAACATTCAACAGCTTTTGCCGCCAATCCAACAGTCAGTTCATCTCATCATAGAAAGCAATTCCAGAGTGGTGCGTCAGGAAACCAGTGCAGCATGATTAGCTGAGTGCGCCTCTTGGTGATATCCAAGCTGACTGCTTCTGATCGACCAGTTGATTTACTCCTCATAAGTGTCTTCAAGGATGTGATTCTGTCAGCACACTCCACGTGATTTTTTACCAGGGACTGAGGTGAGCTGGATTGGTCTTTAGTTACCACATGGATCCTCGCTGTTTTCCCTTCTTAAAGATAGGTACTTATTTGCTTCTCAGTCCTCTGGGACCTCTCCTGTTCGCCATGAATTTTTTCAAAGATAATGGGTCAACGGCTCTGCATCACAAGCTAATCTCAGCACCCTCGGATGCAGTTCGTTCCGTCCCATAGACTTGTTGCATGTCTAACGTCTTTAAGGTAGTCCCTACCTGACCCTCTTCAGCAGGTGGGCTGCTCTCCTCCTCTCCTCTCTTTGTTCCCCATGTGTCAGTCTGGAGTTGATCCTGCCTGTAAGATTGAAGTGAAAGGAATGAGTACCCCTTTCCATATCTTCCACCACTAGGATACCTGCCTCATGAGTAAGGAACCTACCCATCCTAATCCTCTCTTGTTGCTTACATACTTGTAAAATCCCTTCCCTATATCCTTCACATCCCTTGCTTCAGTTTCAATTCAAATTGCCCTTTGGCCTTTCTGATTCTATTCCCTGCAGGCCCGAGCAATAATCTTATTTATGGCCTCCCCATCATCTGTCCAAGCTTCCTATTTTTGTAAACTTCCTCTTTTGCTTTCAGCTCACCACTGAGTATCCCTGCTAAGCATGCTGGGCACTTTCTACGCTTGCTGTTCTTTTCTGCACATCGGTATTGTATTTTCTGCTGCTTGAGCATGGTTTCTTAAAAAACTGCCAGCCTCCTGGACACCCTCCCTTCAGTTCAGCTCCCAGGGAATCCTGCCCATCATCTCTACGGGAGCTGAATCGCTTCTGAAATCCAGGGTTTCTTTGCGTTCTGCTTCTCTCCTTCCTTCCTTTGACCAGGTTCTGACTACCATGTCATGATCACTGCTGCCCAGGTTGCCGTTCACCCTTACTTCCCTGATCAACTCTTCTCTGTTTGTGAGCAGGAGGTCGAGAGGCGCAAGGCCCCTCGTTGGTTCCCCCCATGATCCACACAGCCAGATCTTTTAAACTGGCAACCCTGTTAAACCAAATCTAAAAACCAAACTAAGCAGGAGCAAGGTCACTTTTTTTTTTTTTTTTTTATGCTGCTCCTTACCCCACTCTCCACGTTTTAGAATACAGTACAACCAACCTGGCTCTCAATTTTGCCAAAACAGAGTCCTCAGAAGTCCTAAAACAATAGAAATGTTTTCGTGATTTTTAAACAATAATTATTCTACTGGAAACAAGTGATCGGGATACAAACATTGTGTAAGAGTGTTATTTCAATATAGCTGCACTCTAGAAGCTAAAAGGAAAATTGGCCAGCCCACACCCCTTCAAAACTGACTTCCTGGATTTTTATTGTTCAACCTGAAAGAACAAAAAGTAGAGTGAGTTTTTAGAATCTTTCAGTTCTAACAAATCTAATACTTGATAAAATGCTGATAAAGTGCATTCCATTTATAAGAAACGATGAAATAAGAATCAACTGCATATAGTGATCAAAATCAGTGGGACAAATAAGAACATAAAATACTCCACTTGTAAGAATAAACTGCTTATAAGAATCAAATCATCCAGGATTCGTATAAAAGGAGTGCCCTGTATTTATATCTCCAAAACTTATACCTTTCAAATGAAACCTGACATGCTGAATTAGTTCACAGATGGGATGTTTTTGCTAACTTGACCAGTTCAAATAATTAATCATGGTTAACTATATTTTAAATTGTCCTATTAAGACTTTAGAGTTAAGACACCATTGAGATAAATTGGCAGATTTATCTCCGATGACTGGCGGATAGTTAATGTAATGCTGAATTTTAAAAAAGGTTTCTGGGTGATCCTGCAAATTACAGGCCAGTAAGCCTAAGTTCAGTACCAAGCAAATAGTTCTACTCTTTACTAGTTTCATCCTATGAGACACATATATGCACACAATATGTTGGGGAAGAGTCAACATGGCTTTTATAAAGTAAAATCATGCTTCACCAATCAATTAGAATTATTCAAAGGTGTCAGCAAACGTGGACCAGGATGATCCAGTAGATATAGTATACTTGGACCTTTAGAAAGCCTTTGACAAAGTTTTCTCACCAAAGGCTCTTAAGCCAAGTAAGCAGTTATGGGATAAGAGGGAAGGTCCTCTCATGGATCAGTAACTGATTAAAAAATAAGGAATAAAAGGTCAGTTTTCACAGTGGAGAGAGGTAAATAGCAGTGAAGCCCAGGACCTGAATTGGGACAGGTGCGGTTCAACATATTCATAAATGATCTGGAAAAAGAGGTAAACAGTGAAATGACAAAGTTTGTGGAGGATACAAAATTACCCAAGATAGTTAAATCCAAACCTGACTGTGAACAGTTACAAAAGGATCTCTCAGAACTGGGTGACTAGGCTAGAAAATGGTAGATGAAATTCAGTGTTGATAAATGCAAAGTGATTCACATTGGAAAATATAATCCCAACTATACATACAGAATAATAGGATCTAAATTAGCTTTGAAGAAAGAGATCTTGGAGTCATTGTGGATAGTTCTCTGAAAACATCCGCTCAATGTGCAGCGGCATCAAAACAGAATGTTAAGAACCATGAGAAAAGGGATAGATAATAAGACAGTAATTATCATTATGCCACTAAATACATCTGTGTTGTTGGTATGCCCATGCCTTGAATTCTGTGTGCAGTTCTGATCGTCCCACCTCAAAAAAGATATATTAGAATTGGAAAAAGTACAGAGGAGGGCAACAAAATTATTAGGAGCATGGAACAGCTTTCATGTGAGGAGAGATTAAAAAGACTGCGACAGTTCAGCTTAGAAAAGATCCAACTGAGGGCAAGTCTACATTACAGTGCTGCATTGGTGCAGCTGTGCTGTTGTAGCATGTCTGGTGAAGATGTGCTGTGCCAATGGGAGAGTGATCTCCCATTGTCATAGTTACTTCACCTCGGTGAGAAGCGTAAGCTGTGTCGGCTGGAGAGCGTTTTCTGTTGACAGAGAGCCAATGTGAACCGGACAGCGCAAAAGTCACGTCACTCATGGCGGGGGCAGGGATGGAGTTTTTCACTCCCCTGAGCAACATAAGTTAGATCGACTTAAGCAGCAGTGTAGATCTGCCCTAAGGGAGGTTTTGCTAGAGGTCTATATAATCATGAAAGTGTTCACATAGAGCACTACCAACCTGTGGAATTTATCGGGGGTGTTGTGAAGACTGGATGAAAAAAAGAATTAACTAAGTTCATGGAGGATAAGTCCATCAGTGACTATTAGGCAGGATGATCAGGGACATAACTTTATGCTCTGGGTGTCTCAATCTCTGACTGCCAGAAGCTGGGACTGGACAACAGGGGGTGGACTGACTGTTCTGTTCATTCCTTGTGAAGCACCTGGCAGCGCTCACTGCCAGAAGACAGGATACTCGGCTAGATGGATTACTGATCTGACCCAGTATGGCGGAGAATTCACTCCACAGAGTTGTTATGTGCCTTATTAAGATCTTTGCATTGAGTTACATTTAGGAGTATTTTAGCAACCAGAAAGGTTAGGAAATGTAACTACCACTTTAATTAAATTAATTACAGTTGAAATGCTGCAGTGTATATTGGGAAAGCTTCTGTCTGCATGGAGACCCTAGGCTGTGTTTATATTAACCTTTTTCCCCTCTAATACTTGCCAGTGTTGGCATGCTACTGTACATTTAGGGCAGTCTTTGCTCCAAAAGCTTTGCCAGCATAGCTATACTGACAAAGCCTTTAAGCCTAGTGAAGAAGCAGCTTACACTGACAAAAGGAGTTGTTTTTCTATTATTGTTATTTATTGTTTGTATAGGTGTAACACCTAGGAGCCACCTTCTTGAACACATTAGCTATACTGGTGAAAGACTCTTGCTGGTGTAAGCAGTGCCTACATAGAGGATTTTACTGGCATAGCTATGTTGATTAGAGATGTGATTTTTTTTTTTTTTTTTTTTCCTAAACTCTCCTAGCTGACATAGCTATGCCAGCAAAATGGAGGCCTGATCTACCCTTAAAACTTAGGTCAATCTAGCTACATCACTTGGGGCTGAAAAATTCATACTCCTGAGAGACATAGTTAAGCTGACCTAAGCCCTGGTATAGACACTGCAAGATTGACTGAAGAATTCTTCCATTGACCGAGCTACCTCCTGTCTGCATTACAGTGGTACAACGGCATTACTGCAACTGTGCCGCTGTAGTGCTTGTCGTGTAGGCATACCCTTAACAGCATAGCCCGGGCCTTAAGCACTGCTGTCTAACCCAACACAAAGTAGGTTTTAGATGGCTTGGGATGGTCTTGCCTAGTCTTTAAACGTGTGTTAGAAAGCACTCACTTGACATGCCCTACCATTCAACCGTAGACAACGCAGAATTGACTTTTACAGTGCTAAACTGAAGCCTAGGGTCCCCTCAGCAACGGAGACTTTAACTCAAACAGGTTGACATGTATTAGAGGCACGCGACCTTGACCACGCTAGGCTCTTAACACACGTTAGCTTAACATCTTCAAATCCTAGTACATGTGTACAGAGCCTGGCCCAGTGAGGCATTAATCCTTGACTGGGGTTTCAAGGTGCTAGCAATACCAATAATAAAGGTATGATCAAAGGATGGTAGAGGTTATTGGGGGCTAAATTTTGACCCTGATGTGAGAAGGGGCAACTCTGTCATCATCAGTGGAGTTGCATCTGCTTATTCTGGAGCTGAATTTGGCTCCATAGCTGTATCTATGGCAATTTAAAATGTTTTTGTTAGCGGAACACCTGTTTGCAGCTACTGTTGAGTCTCTTCAGAATTAACAGAACCTTACTACAACTTGCTGGAACCTGCTTGCTTTCAGCAATATATACTACGTTTAAATGCAAAACATTTTTACAAAAGAGACATTTTAAGGTTGGTAGCACAATTAAAAGACCAGGAAATGTAAACGTGAACTTTCCATCAGGAATGTTAACTTTGTTGCATTGTGCATTCTATACGTTTTATACAGATGAGCAAAATATTAACCTACACGCTAAACCTGAAACAGGAATATAAAATACATTTGTGCAATGGAGTCAAGTTAATGTTGTTAACACTTTAACTCTTGCATTTCCTGACTTAATATTGTGACAATTACAACCATAATGTTGTTGTAACACAGTTTTACAAGTTTAATTTCCATTTTAAAAAAAATAATAAGAACAAAGCAGAAAGGAAAGACCGGGAGAGGAACAGAATTAATCTGGAGAAGTTTATTGAATCCTTGAATCCAGTAAGGCCCTGATTCTACAATCCCATACTCCCACAAATTGTCCCATAGGCCATGCCAATTAATGTGGGGTTTTTCAATGAAGTTAAATTCAGACATTCTTAAAGATGTTAATCTGTATCTGCTGCACCATTGAGGGTATGTTGACATAACTTAGGTTGACATAATTTTGTAATGTCAACATATAGCCACCACAATAATTAAATCACTTTTGCATGTCCACACTATGCTTCTTGTGTTGGCAGTGTGTCCCCTCACCAGGAGCGTTTATAGTGATTTAAAAGCCAGTAACAGTCGATGTAAGCAACCAGTGTCTATACTGACACTGGATTGATCGAACAATGTTGACCTAAGCACTACACCTCTTGCGGAGGTAGAATTAAGTCGGCGTAGCAGGCGAGTTACATTGGCAGGAGCAATATTTTAGCATAGACACTTACAGAGTTAGGTTGCCATAATCTTCCTTGTGTCTACCTGACTCTGTAGTGTAGACCAGGGCTAAGGGGGATTTTCAATGGAGTTAAACTACTCAGCTGAGCTAATTTCATTGTGTGTAAAGCCATAGGCACTGGCTTTATGGTTAACATGACCAGCTAACACCTGTTTAAGCAGGGCTGCCTGCTCTTGCCACAGTAAGGACAGAATCGTATTTAAGATTGTGTTAACTTGTTTTCAAATACAGTGCATTTTCTGAGCGTAACCAAGACCTATAAGCAAGGGTTTGCAGGATCAAGGCCCTATTGCACAGAAATGCGATTTCATTTATCTCCTAGGTTATCTCTAGATTAGGAAAACAGGTGCTTTTTAAAAATTGAATTAGAAAACTCCTAGGCTGTGCCTTGGACCTTGTCTAGATTAGGAGGTGTTGGATAATAACGCATTTGCTCATCCCTGGTCTGAACGGCACTTTTCAGAGTATGGCCTGTAGGCCGGATCCGGCGCAGCCGTTTAATCCTACCCTTGAGCTCCTACTGGGGAGTGGGGCCTGGGGCTTACCCCACTCTGGTGTTCCGAGCAGGGTTGGGAACCGGTCCACGCAGCTCTTGGAAGAAGTGGCCTGGCCCCACTCTGGCTCCTATGCATAGGGGTAACCAGGGGACAGGCATGAGACAGGCAGTAGGACTTCCTCAAATTAAATCTTGCTTCATGTCCAAGAGCTGTGGATGAAGTTGAACATATCCTTTAGAAAAACATCTAATCTTTGATTTTAAAATTTCTAGCACTGGAGAATCCACCACGACTTTTGGTAAGTTATTCCAGTTGTTAATTACTCTGAGTGTTAAAAATGTGTGCCTTATCTCTAGAATGTGCTTAGCTTCAACATTCAGACATTGAATTTTGTTACACCTTTGTCTGCTAGATTGAGGAGCACTTTACTACAAATAGGTAATTATATACTGTGATAAAGTCATGCTTTAACCTTCTTTTTGTTAAACTAAATAGATTGAGCTCTTTGAGTCTCTCACTGTAACACATCTTCTCCAATCCTTTAATCATTCTTTTGGCTCTTCTCTGAAACCTCTGCAATTTATCAGCATCTTTCTTGACATGTGGAAACCAGAACTGGACACAGGATTCTAATAGCCAAATATAGAGGTAATAAAACCTCCCTACTCCAAGTCAGTCTTTTATTGATACATCCAAGAATTGCATTAGCGTTTTTAAGCACAGAATTGTACTGAAAGCTTATGTTCAGCAAATTATCCATCATGACTCCCAAGTCATTTTCCTCTTTGCTGTTTCCCAGGTTAGAGTTCCCCATCCTGTAAGGATAGCCTGCGTTTCTAGACTTTAGTTCCTAAGCCTGTGTTGTGTGTACCTTACATTTGGCCTTATTGAAACACACACTGATTGGTGTGCCCAACTTACCAAGTAATCCAGATAGCTCTGTTAGTGATCTGTCCTCTTGGTTATTTACAGCTCCCCTAATCTTTGTGTCATCTGCAACTGTATCAGTAATGAGATGTTTTCTCTTCAGGTCATTGATAAAAGATTAAATAACATATGGCCAAGGACTGATCCCTTCAGGACCCTAGTACAATTAATCGTATTATCTTCCTTTAATTCTTTGTTAATCGAGTCCTGTATCAGTCATAAGAATGGCCATACTGGCTCAGACAAGTGGTTCATCCAGGCCAGTATCCTGCCTTCCCACAGTAGTCAATGCTAGATGCTTGCAGTAGTTCTCAAACTGTGGGTTATGACCCTGTTTTAATGGAGTCGCCAGGGTTGATGTTAGACTTGCTGGGGCCCAGGGCCAAAGCCCCAACCCCACTGGCCAGGGGCCAAAGCTGAAGCCTGAGGGCTTCAGCCCTGGCAGTGAGGATCAGGTTACAGGCCCCCTGTCTGGAGCTGAAGTCCTTGGGCTTTTGCCCCCCAACCCGGGGTGATGGGACTCAGGCTTTGGCCCCGCCAGCTGGGGCGGCAAGGCTCAGGTGGACTCAGGCTTCGGTCCCCCTCCTGGGGTCGTGTAGTAATTTTTGTTGTCAGAAGGGGGTTGCAGTGCAATAAAGTTGGAGAACTGATGTGAGGGAATGAACATTACAGAGCAATTATTAAATGATCCATTGCCTGTCGTCGAGTCCCAAAGTAAGCAATTTGTCCGCCTCCTCAACTAATGAATCTGTGTTACAGTGTAACAGTTTAAAAGAGGATGCAGGTGAAACCACAGTATTACTTGACCTAGATGGTGGTGATAGTTGGCATGGAGAACATCTGTCTAATGGAAATTCCCACTGAAAAACTTCATAGAAGACTCTGATTAGACTGCTTAAAGAACTTTTTATTTAATTAGTATGAACTTTCACCTAGTTGATGGAAAAATAACAGTGTCAGAGGCTTAGGGAAAACCAGCTGCATCCCTGACTATCTTGCCTGATAGCCATTGATGGGCCTATCCTCCAGGAACTTATCTAATTATTTTTTGAACCCTGTTATAGTGTTGGCCTTCACAAAATCCTCTGGCAACAAGTTCTAAAGGTTGTCTGTGCTTTGTGTGAAGAAGTACTTCCTTTTGTTGCTTTTAAATCTGCTGTCTATTTAATTTCATTGGGTGACCCCTGGTTCTTGTGATATGTGAAAGAGGAAGTAACATTTCCTTATGCACTTTCCCCACACCATTTGTAATTTTATAGACCTCTATCATGTCCCTCCTAAATTGTCTCTTTTTCTAAGTTGAACAGTCCCAGTCTTTTTAATCTCTCCTCATATGGAAGGTGTTCCATACCCTTAATCATTTTTGTTGCCCTTCTCTGTATCTTTTCCATTTATAATGTCTTTTTTCAGATGGGGTGACCAGAACAACAGCACTCAGTATTCAAGGCGTGGACGTGCCATGGATTTATATAGTGGCATTATGATATTTATTGTCTTATCTATCCCTTTCCTAACGGTTCCTAACATTCTGTTAGCTTTTTTGACTGCCACTGCACACTGAGCTGATGTTTTCAGAGAACACTCCACCATTATTCCAAATTCTCATAGACTCATGGACTTTAAGGTCAGGAGGGACCATCAGGATCATCTAGTCTGACCTTCTGCACACTGCAGGCCACAGAACCTCATCCACCCACTTGTGTAACAGACCTCTAATAGCTAATTTAGAACCCATTCTTCTGTATGTATAGTTGGGATTATGTTTTCCAATCTGCATTACTTTGCATTTATCAACATTGAATTTTATCTGCCATTTTGTTGCCCAGTCACTCAGTTTTGTGACATCCTTTTGTAACTCTTCACAATCAGCTTTGGATTTTCCCACACACAGATGGACTCAAGCTGTCCAAGGAACAGTACCCCAGATGAGGCTGAACAGCGTTGCAAGTGGGAGCACACCGTGGCTGGGATAGCTGTACTGGAAATTCATGGCTGTTGAGTGCCTTTTATATATTATCTCACCAAGAGTCTCCATTCCCCATTAGCGGAGTCCAGATGAAAGATTACTCATCAATGGATCAGTACTTAGTAGTCAGAATTATGAGTGAAACAATATAGGGGTGACGTTCGAGTGCTCACGACGAGCTGAGAAGCGTCACGATGTCATTCCAGGTCAGCCATAGAAAAACGGCAGATTGTGGGCCATGCGGGCTGGCACCATAGCAGTGCACGCTGATCGGAGATTGAAACCTTGTCATAATTTGAAATAGTTGTGCGTTGAGTATAATAGGCACAGAGGTCAGCAGCCAGTTGTGCTGTGGGCATCATCAGGGGTACTGTCGCTGACACTTGTATTCCAATCTGTGTGTGGGATGTTTTGTGTGTAGAGAGCTCTCACATGTAGAGAGCCTCTACATCCATGGTGGCTAGGATGGTGTTTTCTGGGAGGTGACCAATGCATTGTAGTTTCCTCAGGAAATCAGTGGTGTCATGGAGATAGCTGGGAGTGCTGTGGCATAGGGTCTGAGTAGAGAGTCCACATATCCAGACAGTCCTTCAGTGAGAGTGCCAATGCCCGAGATGATGGGCGTTCACCTACAAAATCTCCACCAAGCATTCTCAAAACTACAATACCAGCACGAGGAAATAAGGTCCTAGTAACGTCTTCCTGTTTCATTTATCATTTTGCCCCAGAGCCTCCTTTATTGACACCTCAATCTGGGACAATTCCTCAAATTGATAATCTAAAAATAATGGGTCAGTCATTTCATTATTTTGCCCTGGATAGATGTCAGTCTGACAGGCCTATAATTACTGTTGTGACGGGTTGTATCACAGAAACCCCTTTGGGAACTGCCACCTGATGTGCCAAGACTACTTCTGTCCCTGCTTTCCCTGCCAGCTTGAGACTCCAACACCGTCTTGTTGAGCCAGACAGGCCAGTCTGCTCCAACACAGACCCAGGGTCTGAACCACCCCAAAGCTGCGGACTTAACTGAAAGCAACTTAAGAAGTATTCCTGTCTTTAACACTCAGATGCCCAACTCCCAGTGGGGTCCAAACCCCAAATAAATCTGTTTTACCCTGTATAAAGTTCGCCTTCTATAACACTGATAGAGAGATATGCAGAGCTGTTTTTCCCCTCCCCCCAGGTATTAATACAAACTCTGGGTTAATTAATAATTAAAAAGTGATTTTATTAAATATAAAAAGTAGGATTTTAAGTGGTTCCAAATAATAGCAGACAGGATAAAGTGAATTACCAAGCAAAATAAAATAAAATACGCAACTCTAAACCTAATACAGTAAGGATACTGAATACAGATAACATCTGACCCTCAGAGATGTTGCAATAAGCTTTTATCACAGACTGAACACTTTCCTAGTCTGGGCACTGTCCTTGCCCTGGTACAGTCCTTGTTCCATCTCAGGTGGTAGCTAGGGGATTTCTCATGATTGCAACCTCTTTTGTTCTGTTCCATCCACTTTTATATATCTTTTGCATAAGGCAGGAATCCTTTGTCCCTCTCTGGGTTCCCACTCCTCCTTCTCAATGGAAAAGCACCAGGTTAAAGATGAATTCCAGTTCAGGTGTCATGATCACATGTCACTGTAAGACTTCATTACCCACTTGCCAATACCCACGTATACACAGGAAGACGTGTGAAACAGAGCCATCTATAGTCAATTGTCCTGGTTAATGAGAGCCATCAAGATTCCAAACCACCATTAATGGCCCACACTTTGCATAATTACAATAGTCCCTCAGAGTTATATTTCATATTTCTAGTTTCAGATACAAGAGTGATACATTTATGCAAATAGGATGACCACAATCAGTAGATTATAAGCTTTGTAATTATACCTTACAAGAGACCTTTTGCATGAAGCATATTTTAGTTACATTATGTTTACACTCATCAGCATAGTTTCCTAAAATCATATAGAGTGCGATGTCGCAACTATATCATCCTGTTTTACCCTTCTTAAATATTGGCACATTAGGTTTCTTCCAGGCTGATGGAATTTCTCCAGTGCTCCAAGACATATTTAAAAAATCGATATTTAACAGTCCAGCACGCTCCTCAGCCAGTTCTTTTAAAACTCTTAGATGTAAGTTATCCAGACATGCCGATATAAAAAATATTAATTTTAGTAGCTGCTGAATAACATCCTCCTTAGTTACTTTTGGAACTGAAAGTATTTCATCATTATGATATGTATATATCATCTGGCTTGTTCCCAAATACAGATCAGAATTATATTTATAGTACACTTCTGCATTATTATTGACAACTTGATATTTATTTTGACTAGCAAACATGAATTAAAACTGCAACTTGCCATATTTACAGTAGGGTTTCTTAATACATTTTAAAAATTACACCTCTTTTCTAGTGCAGGCATGGCTTACGATGCAGGCTAACAGGTCTGAATTAACCTATCACGTTTTAGGTTAGGGGAGAGGCTAGGCTAAAACACAGCCAGCTAACATGGCTCCAAACATACTTAGACTGTATCTTAATGGAGCTTTTCAGTTGTGTTACCTTAACTTGATTAAAAAACACACCTTTTTTACCTCTCAAGAACGGGACTTTAGGCTACTTTCTAGGTTATGACAGGACTAGCTAACATGATTGTGAAGATTTAAGCTGTGTCTGGATTGGATGCTAAATAGTGTTTGAAATCATGTTAGATAAGGCAGGTTGCCTAAGTCAATTTTAAAAAGCACCCCCGCCCCCCCGCTAGTGTAGTCCAGGCTTTAGTAAAATAATTTCCAGCAACTTTTGTTAAATCAAAAATATTTTTCAAACCAAGTAGAGGCTTTTGTTCTCAGCAAGAACCACATCTATGCCAAGTTTTAAATTGAACATGTTTTTGCTATAGTTTTTATGTATTATTTTAGGGTGGTATTACAATGGGAAGAGTGATTTTTATCTCTACTAAAAAGAACAGGAGTACTCGTGGCACCTTAGAAACTAACACATTTATTTGAGCATAAGCGCAAATGTAACCCACGAAAGCTTATGCTTAAATAAATTTTTGTTAATCTCTAAGGTGCCACAAGTACTCCTTTTCTTTTTGTGGATACATACTAACACGGCTGCTACTCTGAAATTTGTCTCTACCATATCTCATACTGCTGAAGGGACTCTGGCCACTTTTCAGCAAATTTCCTTTGGGCAGAGACCAAGCACAGAAAACTTCAGTGAATAGTTTTATGAAGTTGTAAGTATGGGAAAACAGGGTTTATAGTGGAAAATGTTTTGCAGCGTTGATAATTATACTGTCTGCTAGTCCGAGTTAGAATAACTGCAATCTTTGCTCTGTCTTCCCTTGAAAAACATTTCCATCATTCTGTGCTGGTACAGCTCCATATGTGGAAGCAATAGCGAGAACGCTATTGTAGAAAAGATGCTGTTGGCTGTTGCATTTTAACCAACATGTTGTCTAGTCTTGTTCATTGTAGTAGCTAAAATGCAGGTGGCTGCTTTGCACTAGTGCTCCTACTGTTGCGTCTGCCATGGGGAGTTGTCATGGAGTCCCCGGGTGATGCTCTGGAACTGCTCCACACAAAGCCAGTCAGGACTTTGGGGAGCCTCCTCTCCCTTGGAGTAGACTGTCTTCAGGGCAAGACGCTCACACAGCTTCACCTCCTGGGTCTCTCCTAGGAGCATTCAGCATATGCCCCTCCGTGCACTTCCCACAGCGGGTCTGCCCAGGCGGGGTCCTGGGGAAGCCACCGGGTCCTGCACCCCCACTTCTCAGTCAGACGTGACTCTTAGCCAGCCAGTAAAACAGAGGTTTATTTAGATGACGGGAACACAGCCCAAAACAGGGCTGCCAGGTACAGACAATAGGACCCCCTTTAGTTAGGTCCATCTGGGGACCCAGGGAGGCCACAGCCTCGTGGGAAGGCCTGAGCCCGGTTGGGCTCCCCCTCCATTTCCCAGCCAGCTTCCAAAACTGCCAGACCCCCTCCAGCCCCTCCTCTCTGGGCTTTGTCTCCTTCCCAGGTCAGGAGGTCACCTGATCTCTTTGTTCTCCCAAACCTTTAGCATCCCCTTGCAGGGGGGAAGGGCCTGGCCATTAGTTGCCAGGCGACGCAGGGTCGACCATAAATGAGGCACCCACACAGTATTCAGAGGGAACATTAAAAACAGTCCCCCTTCGTCACAGGAGCTGACCTGGTGTTTGAGAAATGACAGGAAGATATTTTGGTGGGAGAAGGCCTAGTATAAACAGTGGCCCTGGAGCCTGAGCTACATACAATTATTGTACCAGTTTTAACAATTTTGGCTAGGAGTGTGATTTTTTTCCTTCTGAAATAGATCAGTATGGATCCTACTGTAGACCCATTGTGCTTGTGTAAAGGTGCCGCATGTTACCGAAGGAGAATATCCATACCGGTATAACTGCATCTACTTTGGGGAGCTGTAACACTTCAACTGGAGTGGTATAATTCATGTGTGTAGACAAGGCCTGGTATTTGTAGTCATAAGCAGTAAAATGGCACTATAAAAAATGTGAATTCACCTTATTTATCTCAATTTAGTGGAAATGGCAAGGTCTGGTTGTTCCCATTTGGAAGTTAATGCTTATGGAAGAGTCGCACATCTTGATTCACTAAAATGGGGCTGTAACTCATTTAATGTGCATGTCACTGTGAACTTGTAAAACTCTGACATGCATATTTAACGCAAAATGTTAAGGTTTTAGATGCAGGTGGGGCTTGGTGGTTGCTGTCATAGTGATGCTGTGTTCTTGCACTACTCTTGCAATGGGTAGAAGGCTCTATCTGTGGGTTAGTGTTCAAGGCCCCACCTACCCTGGGAAAAAGCATTTTTTAATGTGTTAGCTAACATGTTAAATACACCTCTTTTCCTAGGGCAGACAAGGATTTAGGGCTGGACTGTATTAGGTGCTTGAACCTCATTAGGATTCAGCACCTTGCAAGATGAGGTCTACTGTGCTTTAATGTTTTACCTGTCTTTGTTTCTTTGTTGAGCATATTTTACCTATGTTGATGAGAACACCTTAGAACATTAGCATTGAAAGAATTTTCAAAAGCGATGTCTTTGTTGCAAAAAAAGATGTTTTTATATCAAGACAGCTAAAATCCTAGTGGAGATAAGGAACTGTAGTTTTTATCTTGCTATTAAAAGTACACCTTTTTGCAGTGAAGACTTAGGATCTTCCATTGATGCAGATTTTCCTTTTCATTTAGTTAGTTTGGACAATTAAAATAGATGAATTGGTTTTATTTTCTGGTTCTCCTGCCCTAGGCCAATGCTGTTGGTTCTTGGGTTGCACACATTGTGAGAGAATGTTTATATGTTAAATATTTCTATTAATGGGTTTTGTAAAATGTTTTTTATCCAGAACCTATATTTAACTCAAAGTACCCCTGCAAGAGGGAAATAACCATATATGTTTGCTGATTCAGAGTTGGTGATTAACTGCGGTATACAATATAGGAAGAACAAAATGTATTACCTTTCTGTAAATCAGTGGTTCTCAGCCAGGGAGTACATCTACTCATCTAGATATTTGCCTAGTTTTACAATAGGCTATATAAAAAGCACTAGTGAAGTCTGTACAAACTAAAATTTCATAGGTAATGATTTGTTTATATTGCTCTGTATACTATACACTGAAATGTAAGTATAATATTTATATTCCGATTGATTTATTTTATAATTATATGATAAAAATGAGCAAGTAAGCAGTTTTTCAATAATAGTCTGCTGTGACACCTGGTGTATTTTTATGTCCGATTTTGTAAGTTTTTAAGTGAGGTGAAACTTGAGGATACACAAGACAAATCAGACTCTTGAAAGGGGTACAGTAATCTGGAAAGATTGAGAGCTACTGCTCTAAATGAACTATCTCTTAGGCCACGTCTACACTACGGGATAATATCAAATTAGCTAAAATCGGTTTTATAGAACTGATATCATAAATTCGATTTCATGCGGCCACACTAGGCACAGTAATTTGGCGTTTGTGCGTCCATGGTACGAGGCTTACACGTCGATTTCTGAAGCGTTGCATTGTGGGTAGCTCTTCCGTAGCTATCCCATAGTTCCCGCAAGTCTCCTCCCGCCCCTTGAATTCAATGGGTTGAATCATTATGTCGCGGGTGGTTTCTGGGTAAATGTCGTCAGTCATTCCTTCCTCGCGGGAAAACATGCAGCTGAACAATCCTTTCTCGCTGTTTTTCCCTGAATTGCCCTTGGCAGACGCCATTAGCATGGCAACCATGGAGGCCCGTTCAGCTTTTTTTTTTTTTGCCGGCACCATATGTGTACTGGATTGCCGCCGGACAGAGAGGTGATATTCAGCGCTACACAGCAGCATTCATCTTGCTTTTGCATGATAGGCAGAGATTGGTTACCAGTCGTTCTGTTACCGTTACTGCCGGCAGTAAACTGGCAATGAAATGACGGTTATCTCTCCCCCTCTGTACTGTTCCGTCTGCTATCATGAGTCCCCCTGGCTTGAAATCAGCCGGTGGGCGCAACGCAAAGCAAAAATTGGGTATTGACTCCCCTGAGTCAATCCCTCCTTATCCGGTTTCTAAAATAGAGTCAGTCTGCCTAGAATAAGGGGCAAGTGTATTAAGACGCAGTTGTATCAGAGAACACAGCCTGCTCCGTGTCAGTAATTCCAAGGGGGTGCCCCTGCAACAACCCTACCCATTGCTTCCCTTCTCCCCCAACCTTCCTGGCTACCGTGGCAGTGTCCTGCCCATTTGTGTCATGAAGTAATAAAGAATCAGGAATAAGAAACACTGAGTGTTTAGTGACATAAAATGAGGGGAGGCAGCCTCCCGGCGTTGAATGATAGTCCAGGCATGGACTTAAGTGGTGTGGGGAGAGCTGCACAGCATGCTGCTGCTATGACAGTCCAGGCAGTACCAGAACTTCTTTTCTTACACAGGAAAGGGAGGGGCTGAAGCCCCCAGTTGCTATGATGAAGTTAGTTATTAGCCGTTCTGGTCCTATCTACTGGGAGTAACCAGGAATGATGCCCTCATGTCAACATGTTTTTAATATCATTGAGACGCGTTCTAGTCCTACTGCGGCGCGGTTTTTACACGTTACCACCAGGAGGGGTGGAAGGAAGAGGAGGCGGATTACTGCTTTTCACTGCTAGCAAGCCATCGCGTCTACCAGCAGCATTCAGTAACAGATAGGGTGGACATTGAAAGAAGTCAAGAACTGATTTCTTTTCGCTTTCTTTTCCACGTGGTGGTGGTGGGGGCGGAGAAACTGAGGAGCTATTCCCTGAACACACGCAGACCTGTGTTTGAACCCACAGACATTGGGAGGCTCAGCCCAAGAATCCAAATACTTTTCAGAGAGACTGATGGTGGACTGTGGGATTAGCTGGAGTCGCTTAGTTACCCCTCCATCCATGAGCGCTTCATTTTGAGTTCTCTGGCTTTCCCGTTACGCTTGGCACACAGCCGCTGGGTGTATCCTGGAGATTTTTTTCAAACCTTTGGCATTTCGTGTTCTGTAAACGAGCTCTGGAATACAACAGATTTGTCTGCCCCATACAGCGATTCAGAAATCTTAGTATCTCCGCGTACGGTCATGCTGGAGCTGGATATTGAGGAACGCATCGCCGGACCCCGTGCTGATCGAGCCTCCACGCTGGGCAAACAGGAAATGTAATTCAAAAGTTCGGGGCTTTTCCTGTTTACCTGCCCGCTGGCATCCGATTCAATTGGCTGTCCAAGAGGGTCAGTGGTGCACTGTGGGATACGCCTACCCGGAGGCAATAACGTCGATTTCTGTCCACACTAACGTAAATCTGATATGTTAATATTCGAATTATAGCGCTTACTCTCCTCTCGTCGGGGAGGAGTACAGAATCGATTTAAAAGAGCCCGTTATATCGATATAAAGGGGTGTTGTAGTTTGTGGCAACGAGTAACAGCGTTACAATCGATTACGGCTCTTTAAAATCGATTTAAACGCGTAGTGTAGACCAGGCCTTATAGCCTTGTAGATCTGAAATGGGAACTTCTGATTTCTGTAAAAGTAGCCTTCTCTTGTATGAAACTGGCTTCTTTTGGTGTCATTTAAATAACAATATATCTGTACACTGAGCACACTTTTATGATATTGTGACACAATAACTCACACTTAAATGTTAACAGAGATACTTCAGAGGGCCTGTAAGGTTCAATAACTCTGTGGTTTGTTTCGCCTATAATCGACCATTATATTTTTACAAGCTCTTAAATTGCTACAGAGAGAAATTGCTTTGGATTGTAACGGATGGTTAAGAAGCTGCCAAGGATACCTTGTTGTATCGGGCAGAAACAGTTCAATACTATTTTTGTTTTATTTATCTAAGTTCTAGGCCAGGGGTTCTCAAACTGAGGGTCTGGACCCCTCAGGGGATCGTGAGGTTATTACATGGGGAATTGAGAGCTGTCAGCCTCCATCCCAAACCCTGCTTTGTCTCCAGCATTTATAATGGTGTTAAATATATAAACAAGTGTTTTTAATGTATAAGGGGGGTTGCACTCAGAGGCTTGCTGTGTGAAAGGGGTCACCAGTACTAAAGGCTGAGAACTGCTGTTCTCGGCAATATAGCTTAAGTATAATTTGTATTACAAATACACTGAAGTGATAGCAGGACACAATATTATACTGTGCATTAAAGGGACATAAACATTTGGAAGCATCTCCTTAGAGAAGATAAAACTTTAGTCATAGTTGTATGAGCTCTCTCTAGTCCTTGTTGTGAATCCCACACGAATAAACATCCATACTTTGATAGATGAACCTGCTGCTCAGTTTGCAGAGCTCTGAATTTGTGAATTATCCCTGTATCCTATCACTGCACGCAAGCTCCTTTGTCATAATAATCATAATAATAAAAATAAGAAGAAACTCTTGAGAGGCTTGATCCAGCTCCCATTAAAGTTAGTGTAATAATATGTTTCATTAACTTCATAGGGAATCTTGTCCCTCTCCAAATTAACATCTAGCGATTTCATGTTACTTTTTTTTTTTTTTTTTTTTTTTTTTTTTAGATGAAGAGTCCATGTTGGAGTGATGGAAAACTTGGGAATTAAAAATTGACATTTGTGTAAGGGCATGGGTGGATAAATGTTATCTTCCATGCTGCAGATCCAGAAATTCAGAATTAACATTCTGAGAGAAATTGAGTAAAATGTTAAAGAAACTTTAGGGTTAGTCTCATTCTGCAGATGCTAGCAACGGGTCTGAAATCATCATGAATCTAGACCAGGAGTCTCCAACGCGGTGCCCATGGGCGCTGGGACATCTAAGTGCTCCCGCGAACTGGCCAGCAGACAAGCATTTGCCAAAATGCCGCTGACAAGCTGTGTCATGCAGAGGCGTGGCTGCCAAAATGCTGCCAGACGAAAAAGGTTGGGGACCACTGATCTAGACAAAAGTATAGGGTTGTTGGATTTTGATTATTCTTCCGGCTTGTAGATCTGAGAAAGTTAACATGTCTTCATCAGAAGAATGTTAAACATGGTCTACTAAAGTTAGACATTTTTAAATCAGCATGTCCGGATAACTTGTATCCAAGAGTTTTAAAAGAGCTTCCTGTAGAGCTCAGTGGACTGTTCATTTTGATTTTCAATAAGTCTTGGAACATGGGGGAATTTCCAGAAGACTGCAAGAAAGCTAATGTTATGCCAGTACAGATGGGCCCCGACTTACGCAATCATTCCGTTCCAGAAAGTCTTGTGTAACCTGTATTTTTTGTAAGTCTGAAACTTAATGTTGTGCAAGCATAAAAAACAAACAATTACAACAAAAATATTGCATTTACCTTAATCCTATTGTTATCCTGGCACGCTGAAGGCTGCATTTTGGTGGTGGATGACAGTGGGCTTAATCTGTAGATGAGGAAGGAGAGGAGGAGACAGACATTATATCATCAGGGTCGTCAGAGGGGGCTTTGGAGGTGGAAGGCTGTGGAGATGTGGACTTTGCAGGCCTTTCAATTTTCCTTACAAACTTATCAAGAGATGACTCGATGGTGGCCTTTTTCTTCTCTTCATATATCAGTCTGTAACAGGCCAGCGTTTCGTCAATGCCTCTGTTCACTTTCAAGAATCGTGAGGAATTGGGGTCCATCTTCTCAAACCTTGCCAGTGCAGAGTCAATCTCACGAAATGCAAGTGCTATCTCCTTGGTGTTGAAGTGTCGTGGCTCTTCTACTTCAACTTCATCCTCAGCTTCAGTCTGTTCTTTTACTTTTGCTGCTTCTAATTCTATAAGATCCTCATTTGATAATTCAGCTCCATGGGATTCGATAAGCTCATCCACATCACCAACATCAATTTCCAGCTCAAGCTGCTTGGCAAGCTTCACAATTTCATCTGCCACCTCCTCATATGTTTCGTCTTTTTCAAAAGCTTTAAAGCTGTGTACAAACTGTGGGCATGCTTTCTTCCATACGGCATTCAAACAAACTTGGGTAACCTCTGCCCAGGCCTTAGCAATGTTTATGATGGCTTGGTAAATGTTATATGATTTCCAAAAATCACGTAAAGTCTTGCCAGACTCTCTGTCAGTTGCTTTTACTGCCTCTGCAAATATTCTTCGTAGATAATAGGCTTTAAAATTAGCAATGGCACCCTGATCCATGGGCTGTAGGATCGAAGTTGTGTTAGGAGGTAGAAACACGACTTTTACATTAGGGTGAAAGTCGTCTAAATGTGCAGGATGTCCAGGAGCATTATCGACGATAAGCATAATCTTGAATGGGATGTCGTTTTCTCTGCAGAATTTTTCTACTTCAGGGATAAACAAATTTATAAACCAATCTTCGAAAAGTGCCATTGTGATCCAAGCCTTTCGATTTGAACGGAAATGAACTGGAAGGGTAGCTTTGCTAATGCCTTTAAACGCATGGGGATTTTCTGAATGATAAACAAGCAACGGTTTCAATTTGCAATCTCCAGCTGCATTACCCCCAAGCAAAAGTGTTAGCCTATCTTTCGCAGCCTTAAACCCTGGCATTGTCTTTTCCTCTTTTGAAATGTGTGTTCTCTCTGGCATTTTTTTCCAAAACAATCCAGTTTCGTCGACATTAAAGATTTGCTGTGCTGTATAACCACATTCTTCTATAAGTTTTCGTAACACTTTGGGATACTTTTCAGCTGCTTTTGTATCAGCACTAGCAGCCTCATCACTCACTTTTACATTGTGAAAATTTGCACGTTGTTTAAATCTATTAAACCACCGAGGACTAGCCATAAACTTTGCGTTAGGATCACTGTATTTTCCCTTTACATCTTCGAAAATACTTTTAGCCTTTGCTTGAATAATCATTAGGCTAAGTGGCACACATTTTTTAATCTGATCTTCCATCCACATTGTTAATAACCTTTCCATTTCATAGATAGCACCAGAACGCTGCTTCGTTATGACTGTTGATTTTAAAGGAGCAGAGCCTTTCACATGCTCTTTTATGCGTGCACTATCATTCAAAATACTTTTCACTGTTGAGGTAGCCAGATCGAGTTCACGAGCAATTGACGACAGGCTTTGTCCGCCTTCATACTTTTTCACTATTTTCATTTTCTGCTCTAAAGCAATCTTCTTTCGCTTACGAACTGGTCCTGCGGTCTTGCTATCACTTGGTCGCTTTCCAGACATGATTTGAATGAAATAATAGGGTGCAATAACAGAAATACAGTATCACTGAAAAGACACGAGACTGAGAGGCTGTGAGAGCGCAAAGCCTTTCCTTGTAGGAGATGCTGCCGCTGTATTCCTCCGCACTACAGTACTTTGTATTTCCGTACGCTATGCAATATTTTCCACAACTCGCAAATTTTATTTATGCCTTATGGATCTTTTTGCTTAAGGTCGAATTTGCATAAGTTGGGTCTTGCATAACCCAGGGAGCATCTGTAATTAAAAAGGATAAACAGGATGACGCAGGTAATTATAGGCCTGTCCCTCTGACATCGATCCTGAGCAAGATAATAGAGTGACTAATACGCCACTTAATTAATAAAGAATTAAGGGGCGCTAATATAAATAATGCCAATCAACATAGGTTAATGGAAAATAAATCTTGTCAAACTAACTTGATAGCTTTTTTAGCTAAGTTTACGAGTTTGATTGGTAGGAGTAACAGTATTGCTGTAATATACTTAGACTTCTGTAAGGCATGTGGCTTGGACATTTTTATTTAAAAAACAAAACGCTTGGAAAATATAAAATGAACATGGTGCACGTTAAATGGGTCTAAAGCTGGCTAACTGATAGGTCTCAAAATATAACAATAAAGGGCAAATTGTCATGGAACAGGAGGGTGTGATGCTCCCCAAGGCTGTGAGGTACCACATTATCACGTGCTCATAGTGTGCAGAAGCATGCTTCTCTGCTGGCTGGGAGTCAGCTCCCCAACCCCAATGGCCATGGGCAATCCAAGCACTCCCCAGGCAGGCCTTGCTATCTCGCTCTAGGTTAGCTATAAGCATGCTCCAACTTTCAAGCCTTCCACGCATCCCCCTGGAATGACCAGCCCTTAGACTGCTGGACATTCACAGAATTCACAGACCTGCTGCTCCCAAAGGAGCGGCATGCACCAGTTTACAAATTTCACCTCAGGATCATCGCTCCGTTTAACACACAGCGTTTAGATATGTCTATAATGAAAACAAGTAAAAGTGTATTTAACGAAGAGTAGAAATTGAAATGATCACAAGTAGAAATATTGGAAACAAATGGTTACATGTAAAATAAAAGCACAACACGCATTGTAGAACCTAACTTACTTAACTAGTTACCATTGTTACCCTGAAAACGGATTTAGGGTACCTCCAGAATAGTTAACCTACTACCCACACCTGGATTTACCAAGGGTTCCCTCAAGAGACGTGAATTTAAATATGTCCTAAAAGGTTTTCCCCTTAAAACCACACACCTGTGCTCCTCAATCTGTTTTCCTCAGGTATAAGTCTCCAGGGTGGCTAAGGAATTTCCCAGAGGACATGGATACAGCCTTCTGATAAATAAACTATTAACCTAAAACAGTATTTTGACCAAAACAAGGCACCTTTTTATTGGTGCAAATAACAATCCCTAATACAATAATAATATAAAACGCAAATCCCTTGCAAGTTAGAGAGCACTCCAAACCGTAATAACATACAGTTTGAGACCATTCTAAGTGTCTGTGCTTGCTTCAAGTGGCCAGTCTTCCACAGGACACTGACAGCAGCTCTTAAATGTTCCTTAAATCTTACAGATATACATTCCTTTTACACCTTACACACATTCATACACCTTTTATTAACCAAAGCAACCCGTATGTACACTAACACTATACTGTACTATGCTATGATTATAACTGACAGGCTTACTCTGTCTGCTGACTTTGCTGTCTTCTCCTCAGGTCTCTGCCTTTTCTCCCTCTGTGTCCCAGTCTGTGTGTCTGCATTCCAGTGGCAGGGCAGGACTCCCTCTGGTCCTGCCCTGCTGCTGCTGCTTTACTGGCAGCTCCTAACCCTCCGGCTGCTCACTGACACACTGACTTTTTTATACTGTCATGTCAGAACTTTCTAGACACTTCTGCTAATTCTTCCTGTAAGATCGTTCTTGCACATGACAACTGCACACATTCCAAACAGCCAGGTCTGTTTTTAGTCTGCAACCGTTGATTACCTCAGTGTTAGGCTCTACTGACCTTTCCCCTTCTTTGGTTTTCCTACCAATTCTACACAAAACTCCCTGGGTTACGCAAATCCACGCTTACAAATAGTTCCATAAGCTTTTTTGTTTTTTTTTTTACTTAATTATCGGGTATATGTGGCTGACTTACGCAAAATTCGACTTACGCAAGGCGTTCCGGAATGGAACACTTGTGTAATTCGGGGAGCGTCTGTATTTTTATTGCTGTGTGACCTGCAGCTTCTACTGGTGGAGTAACTCTTGCTTATTTAAAATGGAAGCCAGGGATACAAAATGGAGTCTGGGGAATTTCTCTGATATATCAGTCCCTTCCTTAATAGTTTGATTATATTTATATATCTAGCCATCACCTACTAGTGAGTTCAGTGGGTATTTGGCTTTGTCCAAAGTTGGCTCAAGTCTCTCTGTTTGAGACTGAGCCTATGTTTCTTTTCATTGGCACAGTACCTTACTTCCCCAATTCTGCCTCACTAGAAGAATGTAATCATTTCAGCTCTCTCCAACCGTTCAAGCTTCCTTTTAATTCAGTGTATTAAGATAAGCATCTCAGTCACCACCAGTATCTGAAGCATTAAGATCACTATAATAGATGCAAAATTGTTTGCATTCCTGTTTGTTTTATTTTAATTTCATTTCATTTGTAAAGTGACATAATGATCATAACTGTGTGTATTGGCTTTGACTCTTACAACAAGTTTCTGCAAATATAATATTACACACATACAATTGTTTAAGAAAAACTAGGGTAAAACTGTTACATGACATATTTATGAGTTACATTTAGATAAACAAATGGTTGGCTGTAAATTGCTCACGTTAAATTTTAATACATGCTTTACAAGCTAATTTTAAATTTCTTTTAATAAACCCATTACAATATCCAGCCTTTTTTTGAACTACACCTCTACCCCGTTATAAAGTCACCCAATATAACACGAATTTGGATATAATGCGGTAAAGCAGGGCTCCGGAGAGGAGGGGCAGCGCGCTCCGGCGAATCAAATCAAGTTCAATATAACACAGTTTCACCTATAACACAGTAAGATTTTTTTGGCTCCCGAGGACAGCGTTCTATCGAAGTAGAGGTGTATTTGTAATTTAACAGACATTTTCTTGGTCCAACAACACACTATAATAAATAATATACAAACAATTTGTACAAAATAGAGTCTGGGGAATTTCTCTGGAATCTGTCATGTCTTGTAGTATTGTTCAATGGTGTTTTTCAGCCAGGTGGGCCCTGATGCTTTTTTCATGAAACAAGTCACACTCTCAACTTGTCTCCCTAGAGAAGGATCCTGTGTATCTCCTTGCATTCTCCTGTTGTACCAGGCTAGTTCTTTAATGTTTGTCATCAACAGGACACCTTCCTCCTGTGTGTTCCCTCCTGTAGATTTTTGTGATCTCTTGTCAACTTTGCTGTCTTGATTAGCTGGTGGCTTATGTGTAAATAGACTTACAGTTACCAGCCAGGGAGATAAATGTCTACCGCCCCTTGCCTGAACAATTCCTGTTTATCATCTTCTAATGGCTTATCTTACCTTACGTATCTTAAGAACACAGTTTTCAGTGTAGATACATAACTTTTTAAATAATATCCTTACATACATCTCAAAGTGATTATGCTGACCAGCAGGCTATGGGCTCTCAGTAGAAACCTTACATGCCCTCCTTTGGCTAACTATTATGTAGATGAGAGACCCTGGGGATCCCTAAAAACCCCCATGGACTCCGTGTACTCTTTGCCAGTTGGCACCAAGGGGTCCCTGGTCAGAATGTGTTTCTATCTGGGTCCCACAGGAATTGGTTCTTGGCCCTACCCTATGTAACACTTCTGTTAATGACCTGGAAGCAAACATAAAATAGTCACTGATAAAAGTTTGCAGATGACACAAAAATAGGGGGAAGGTAAACAATGAAGAGGACAGATCACTGATAGCTAGAAACCCAGATTGCTCTACAAGCTGGGTGCAAGCAGACGATGTGCATTTTAATATGGCTAAATGTAAATCTTTGAACAAAGAACACAGGCCATACTTACGCAATGGGGGAGTGTATACTGGGAAGCAGTGACACTGAAAAAGACTTAAGAACATAAGAACGGCCATACTGGGTCAGACCAAAGGTCCATCAAGCCCAGTATCCTGTCCTCTGACAGTGGCCAATGGCAGGTGCCCCAAAGGGAATGAACAGACAGGTTATCATCAAGTGATCCATGCCTTGTCACCCAATCCCAGCTTCTGGCAAACAGAGACTAGGGACACCATTCCTGCCCATCCTGGCTAATAGCCATTGATTGACCTATCTTCCATGAATCTGTCTAGCTTCCTTTTGAACCCCGTTATAGTATTGGCCTTCACAACACCCTCTAGCAAGGAGTTCCAGAGGTTGACAGTGTGTTGTGTGAAAAAATACTTTCTTGTGTTTGTTTTAAACCTGCTACCTATAAATTTCATTTGGTGGCCCCTTGTTCTTGTATTACGAGAAGGAATGATGTCCCTAGCCTCTGTTTGCCAGAGGCTGGGATTGAGTGACAAGGCATGGATCACTTGCTTTTGGGGGGCATGGTGGATAAGCAGCTGAACACAAACTCCCAGCGTGATGCCAGAAATGCCTAAATACGGTCCATGGATGTATAAACAGGAGAATCTTAAGTAGGGGTGGTTAGGTCATATTACCTCTGTATTTGGCTTTGGAGCGACCACTTCTGGAATATAGTATCCAGTTCTAGTGTCCACAGTTCAAGAAGGATGTTGATAAAATTTAGGGGGTTTAGAGAAAAGCCAAAAGAATGATTTAAAGGACTAGAAAACCTGCCTCAAGGAGCTCAGTCTACTTAGTTTAACAATGAGAAGGTTATGGGTGACTTGATTACAATCTGTAATTACCTACATGGCGAACAACTAATTAATAACGGGCTCTTCAGTATAGCAGAAAAAGGTACAACACTATCTAATCACTGGAAGTTGAAGCTAGACAAATTCAGACTGGAATTAATGCATAACATTTTTATCAGCGAGAATAATTAACCATTGGAACAGCTTACCAAGGGTTGTGGTGGATTCTCCATCATGACCTTTTTAAAATCCAGACTGGATGTTTTTCTAAATGATCTGCTCTACGAATTATTTTGGGGAAAGTTCTATAGCTTGTGTTATATAGGAGGTCAGACCAGATGATCACAATATTCCCTTTTGGCCTTGGAATCTATGAATGATTATGACAAGTCCCAGTTCTCTAAACATGCAACTCTTTAATGATCATGGGTTAAGGAACATGTGATATTTAATGCTTTTCCAAACCGCAGCTAGTTAGCAAAGATTCCTTTATGTCCAAAATATACTATGTGCTTTATATACCGTAAGAAGAAAGGTCTGTGCCTCAAGAGTTTACAGTCTACATAGATACGCATCCAGACAAGATCTATGTTATTAGCTGTGATCCCTAGGGATTACCGTGACCAGCTAATCTGTTAAAACTACAGCTGCGTTGTCTTCACTAGAATTTTAACATGTTAACAGATTCTCCTTGAAAATCGTTTGAGGTTCTGCAATGACCTAGTCTTGAATGGTTTTCTTAACCAAGTTCTGCCTCAGTTCAACTAGGAGCTATGAACTGTGCTTGCTGAACATGATTTTGTCAGATCAAGATTTTGGAAGCCATTTCCAGCATGTAATGTGTGGAGAGAGACTAGATTTTTTTTTTTCCACTTCTAGAAGTGACAAGTGTAGGGTTTTTTGGAGGTTGAGTGATTTATCAGGATAATTACAACTTCCATCTGTGAAATATTGGGATGCTCAAGGATTATTACGTACTTTGAAGTCCTTACAAGGACCATATCATGTTTTGTGTTTGTGCATCATCTAGCACTTTGTGGGTGCTACCAGAAACAACTTAACCAAACTTGACAGGCAGCAGTGGCACAGGAAATGCATATTTTGTTTTGGATACTCTTAAGCTTTAGCTTTGTGTTACAAACACTTTTTTTTTACTAGTTTATTTTGCAGTACACTTCTGCCCCGATATAACACTGTCCTCAGGATCTAAAAAATCTTACCATGTTATAGATGAAACTGTGTTATATCGAACTTGCTTTGATCCACTGGAGTGCGCAGCCTCCCCCGCCCCTCCCACCCCCGAGCACTGCTTTACTGCATTATATCCGAATTTGTGTTATATCGGGTCCCGTTATATTGGGGTAGTGGTATATTTCAAAAGTATTGTAAATACTGTCTCTGTATTGCTTGTAATAAAAGATGCCATATAGGCTTCCATAAAACTTGTACAGGTTTCCGAATGTTTAATTTTGTCCATCTTCCTCTCTTCCAGGAAGATTAGAGATGTATGCCTTTAGAAAAAAGACTGTCAATGGATTCTCTAGTAGCAGTACTTAAGACTACAAAATTGAAAGGTGGTTGTGCTAGTTCACAAGATTTCCAGCTGTTGTAGACATATACAAGGGAAGGGGGGAGGGATAGCTCAGTGGTTTGGGCATTGCCCTGCTAAACCCAAGGTTGTGAGTTCAATCCTTGAAGGGGCCATTTAGGAATCTGGGGCAAAAATCTGTCTGGGGATTGGTCCTGCTTTGAGCAGGGGGTTGGACTAGATGACCTCCTGAGGTCCCTTCCAACCCTAATATTCTATGAAAATCCCACTAGTTGTCTCTGTCTGTCTCTCTCTGGATCTGAGTTGCATCTGGAGTTGACAGTTGTGTCTTGAGCCCCCATTCCTATTTTATAATGTTTATAAGAAACCGAGCCTGACATTGAAAAGAGCTCAGAGTTCTTATTAAGACGTGAAGATAAATGGCCAGATTTTCAAAAGAGCTCAGCACATTGGGTAGACACTGGGTGTGAAGCAGTTTTGAAATCTGGAGCAGTTGCATTTTAGCAGGGGGACCTTAGTGGATGGTCTTGTACATGTGATTTCACAAAGTTATTAACTTAATATGTTACCCACTCTTAGGTATGTACAGGATGCCCATTACCATGGTATCACAGCGCAACCAACTATACTTTATGGCATTTTTTTCCTCTTCTCCTTTGTTCTTTTAAAGTATGAGTAAAGATTTGTTTCCTCTTAATACTCTAGCATACGTTTCTGTCACATAGTTTTGTAATATAATAGCAAAGCATATCTTAAATAGGTTTTGCCTGTAATAACAGATGCAGATAGGTTTCCATAAAACTTATACAGTGACTTGTTTTAAAAACAAACTGCATTGAGTCTGGTAATTTTGTGGTTCTTTACATTCTGGATTAAAACGAGATGTTGAAAGCATGTAATCTCCAAACTTTCTGAGATTCTGAACTAGCAGTCAACCTGTGGAACTCTTTGCCAGAGGATGTTGTGAAGGCCAAGACCATAACAGGGTTCAAAAAAGAACTTGATAAGTTCATGGAGGACAAGTCCATCAATGGGTATTAGCCAGGATGGGCAGGAATGGTGTCCCTAGCCTCTGTTTGCCAGAAGCTGGGAATGAGCAACAGGGGATGGATCATTTGGTGATACCCTGTTCTGTTCACTCCCTCTGGGGCACCTGGCACTGGCCACTGTCAGAGGACAGGATCCTGGGCTAGATGGACCTTTGGTCTGACTCAGTAGGGCTGTTCTTATGTTTTCAGGCAGGTAACACTAGAGATGTGATCTCTTTCAAGGAGTTAATATATGCACTCTCTTCTGAGCCTTATCTTGCAAGGAGCTGAGAGCGCCTTTAACTCTGTGATGCTTGATACTCTGCAGAATTGAGCTCTCAGACTGCAGCACATGCTAACACTGAGGTGAAGGTGAGCAGCAGGCTGCTTACCAGCTAGCTAACATGGCCTCAGCCAAATGATAATATGACAAAACAACAGATGTTACACATGACTGACTGACTGTAGGCTGCAGCAGAAAGGGTAGTTAAGGTGAGTGTAGGACCATAACCACATATGGTCACCACCTGGACACACTGAGGGCTGGTCTACAAACTTACATTGGTATAGCTACATTGCTCAGGGGTGTGAAAAAATCCACACTGCTGAGCAACCAGTTATACCACCCTAACCTTCAGTGTAGACAGCACTATGTTGACAAGAGGGCTTCTCCATTGACATAGCTACTGCCTATCGTAGAGGTGGATAACTGCGTGGACAGGAGCAGCTCTCTTGTTGGTGTAGTAATGTCTTCACTGAAGTACCTACAGTGGTGCAGGTGCACTGGTACAGAGCTGTAACCCTTAATTAAATCATCATGCTTTTGAATAACTCTGGGGGAGGGATTGTTTCTAGAGCAATTTAGTTGCAGGTAAAGTAAAGCAAGTTAAAGAATAAGGCCTGGCCTAAACTAGAAAACTATGTCGCTCAGGGATGTTAAGCCAACCAAGTCCCTGTATAGACAGTGCTAGGTTGACACACACATTCTTCCATTGACCTAGCTGCTGCTTCTCAGGGAGGTGAATTATCTACACTGAGTGGAGAGCTCCTCTCATCAATATAAGTAGTGTCTACACTTGAAGTGTTTCAAGTGTAGACAAGCCCAAGTCTTCTCTTTCCACCCCCGCTTCCCATTCTCTCCAGGAAAGGTCAGACTGACGTGTGAAAGTAGTTAGTCCGAGGCTCTGTCTTTGTGGTAGAACTTCCTTGTGTATAGAATTAGGCCTGGTCTATGCTAGAAAATTAGTTTGGTTTAACTACTTCGGTGAGGGGTGTGGAAATGGCGTTGTTAAGACAGCCTAAGTCCTTTTGTAGATATCACTAGGTTGACCGAAGAATTTTTACATCAACCTAGCAACCACGTCTCAGGGAGATGGATTGCTTACACTGTAGCTGTGTAGCTGTAACATTTTTAAGTGTAGAAGAGCCCTTGGTGTTTTAAAACATATACAGTGAGCTGTGTGAATGAGGCATCACACCATTAAAAATGCTTTTAAAGTGTTGTTCTACGTTGAAAACAGACTGTGTAGAAATGAGTCTTTGTGTGTGTCTGGCACATGAGCTGATATGCTCAGTTTTACAAGTAAAAAGGCTCAGCAAACGCCCGTTGAGGTCTGAGAAGAAAATGAGGTTCACTGTGGATCATGCATCACCATCAATAAAGATTCTGCATTTTAGTGAGCAGTTCTGTTGATGCAGCAACCAGGTTAGGATTCCTGTTCATGCTTCCAGGTTCACTGAAATAGTGCAATTAAATTGGGTCTGTTGGTGATTGGCTTGTTTCAGGCCTGTCTCTTTGCTTTTTCTGCCCTCAGGCAGCCTATTCATCCACTCCTGGTCCAGAAGTACGGTCTACTAGTGCTTCGCAGGACTAAATGCAGAACTGTTTAATGAACATTAGCTGTGTGGCCTAAACTGACACAAGCCAGGAAATTCCAGGTTAAGAACTGGGAGTCTGCTTTAACTTGGAATTTCCTGGTTTCTGTCTAAATCATACGCTGCCTGTTGAGGGGTGTGGGTTGTTGAATTCCTCTTTTAAAGAAACAACAACTGAAGTTATAAAAATATGTATTTACCTCGGTGCTTGGAAAGGTTCCCAGTTTGGTAAGCCTGTGAACTAAGAAATACTGTTGAAAAGTCAACGTTTTAAACTGGGACCCTTTTTCTAATTAGTTATGCCACGTGCAGCAATGACTGTTCTGTATATGTACAATGGCCAAGTTTTATATTACAGGGGATCTGTAATTTAAGAATAAAATAAAACTTAGTACCCAGTGCAGTTGGACCACACAAGGTTTATGCACTAATAATTTGCTAGACTTGTTAAACTGGAAGCAGAGTAAGTTATAGGAGCACAAATCTGCTATAACAACTTTTTTCACTCTTGTACCTCAAATGGTGTAATTGATTCCTCCGCCTTTATTAATTTTTGTCTCTGGGACCGAAACCTCATAACCCCATGTTTCAGTCTGGAATGTTTTAATTGCCAAGTTATAAATTCCTGGAAAAATGCCATTTTATATCTAACATTGACAAAATTTTAACTATTGTCCAAGCCTTTAATGGCTATAGCTCAATAGTGGTGTCACAGTAGTAAAGAATCAGAGGGGTAGCCGTGTTAGTCTGAATCTGTAAAAGCAGCAGAGAATCCTGTGGCACCTTATAGACTAACAGACGTTTCGGATCATGAGCTTTCGTGGGTGAATACCCACTTCGTCAGATGAATGTAGTCATTCACCCACGAAAGCTCATGATCCGAAAAGTCTGTTAGTCTATAAGGTGCCACAGGATTCTCTGCTGCTTTTACAGTAGTAAAGAGATAGTCAAGGTTGAAAGAGCACGTTTTTATTTCTCAATCACTTGAATTCTAGTTTGGGACTGAACTTTTCCTTGTTTCTGACCCACGTATGTTTTGGAAAGTGATGATATCTGTTCAGCTCTTTTAATAATACATGCATAGCAGTTTTCATTTAAAGATCTCAAACACTGATTGATTTAACTTAACTACTCTCTTGGGAGACAGCTAAGTATTATCCCTGGTTTGCAGAGAGGAGAAACTGAGGCTTACAGTTTAAGGTCCTGTATGTGTTACCCCAGTCCAATTGTTTCCCTTACATGAGGATGCAACCTAATTAAATCGCATATGGATCTTTCAATATAGGTTGACGTGGTCTAGTCTTTTAACATAGTCATGATTTCAAACTCTGAGCCTCGTTTTCTCTCCTCTGTAAAACAGGGATAATATTTGCCTTCCGAGGAGAATAAAGCAGTTATATCCATTGGTATCTGTAAAGACGATGGTTGTAGCATTGGTTCAAGAACAATCAAGCCCCCTCTACATGGAGGAAACTGTTTTAAAAAAAAAAAAAAAATCTCACCATTGCGAACATTCAGCTCCACTGCTGCTGGAAGCCCTAATGTAGACAGACCACTGGCATTTAACACCATATGATAATGCTTTCTTGTCCGTGCTGTGGCTTCCAACATTGCTAACCCTTGTGATGCTGGACTGGTGTTCAGAATTTCTATAAAAATGTCCCTCGCGTAGGTAGGGCGCCATTGTTGTAACTGAGTCCCCAGACATGGTTGTATTTGTAGTTTTAGATGGGGGCATTCCTGCTGGCCAAAGCCACAGAATATATTTATTTACTGAACTCTGCATCCAGCCCAGGATAGACAGGTCTTCCGCAGATTAAAATGGATCAGTTTAGCTATGATCAACAGCTCAACTGGAAATACCAACTCGCTTCAAGAATCTTGCAATTCTGGACAAAGTCACTTTATCAAGTCCTTAAATGACAGGCCCATAGTCTTGTTCATGCTCATTCTTCCCCTTCGGTTTATAGTGGCCTTTTAAGCCCTGATCCTACAGTGAGCTCTGCCCATGGATCTTTCTGCAGGGTCGGCGCTTTAGTGACAAAGAGTTGGAGAAATCTTAGAGCGTCCCAAATGGGTGGGTGATACCTTGGCTGGGAGCAGTGCTGAAGCCTGCATCAGTGCCAACAATTAACAACATTTCACTTCCGATTTGCAGGAATTGGGTGGCCTTGGTGCATTAGGTGGAACTTCCTGCGCTATGGGAAAGAAAACCAAGAGGACAGCAGATAGTTCGTCCTCTGAAGATGAGGAGGAGTATGTTGTGGAGAAGGTGCTAGACAGGCGTGTTGTGAAGGGTCAAGTGGAGTATCTTCTCAAGTGGAAAGGATTCTCTGAGTAAGTCCAACTTTCCTTCTGACTTGGGCTGTCTTCTTTAGCAGCGCTCCAGGCAGTGCTTCAAATTTGACCTTTGCTGCCCTCATTCAAGCTTTCCTAAACACCTTCATGGGTGGAGCTTGCCTTCTTCACTCCAGATAAGAGTGGCGTGCATCCATTTAAATGAGTGGGTCACGAGGAGAGGGCCTGGGATCGTAAGTGGGTTGTGAAACACTGGCAAAAGTTACTTTCCCTTTGGCGTCTGCGTTCCCTCTCCCACTTCATGGAGTTGGTAGTTCCACTTGAGTTGTTCACCAGCACTCTCGTCTATAGTCTTCCTCCTCACTTGAGCACGAGTGACTGACTCGCGGGTGAAGATGCACCTGAGCAGTTATTGTCTAGACTTATTGTGGAGATGCTATTAACTGCAGCTTGGGTAAATGGCTGTTTAGAAGAGGGATACTTCAAATGCCTTTTAAAAAAAATCTCCCCCTTAACTTCCTCTTAATCTGCATCAATGGGAAAACTTTTTGCAGGTTGTGTCCTCTGTGTTTGTCATGGCTTTTGGCCAGACCACTGGGGAATCTAGTAGTCAACCATGAAGCACAGCCATGACTGAAAAAGTGCAAGGTTTATATCTTGGCATGGGATGTTTAAATGGATGCACACTGCTTTATACTAGGAGAGCAGGACATTTAAGACAGATGATCAGAAAGGAAAGTCCTGGGGGGAGGGATTGGGAAGTATGTATTTGCAAAGAAAATCTGGTAGAACCTTGTTTAGTCAAACCTGGTTTATCCATATGTCTTCACTCAAGATAATGTCCTCCATTACCACTGCAGGGAAGAGCTCTGCAGACTTCCAGATGATTCTAGAATAATCAAATGCATTCTCTGTCTCCTGTTAGTCTGAGATTATGCTTCATTTTGAAACCCTCACCTTATGAGTCATTTAGCAACGTGGCAGTCTGTGTTCATGAAGTGCAAGGGTGTCTAAAGCAGTGGTCTCCAAACTTTTTTGATCGTGCACCCCATCAGTAAAAAAAAATTTGAGCATGCACCCCTTGCTCCTGACTGAACTGTTGAAGCAAAAAAGCCGCTCAGACTCCCGGCCCAACTGCCGAAGGGGGGGGGAGGGGCACGAAGCGACATTGCTCTGGCGGCACTCCTCCTGCCGCGCACCCCGAAGGATCCTCTTGCACACACCCCACTTTGGAGACCAGTGGTCTAAAGTATTGATACTGCCGGTGTCTGGGCTCCCAAAGGAAATGGGGAACCTAGCTTAAAACCTGTGCTAACAACTAATTTTCTTTGCCTTAGAGTAGGTTAATGTCTGTGATCTTTGGATGGCAGCATTAAAACTTGTCCGCCTCTGTTTTGATTGTTGTTGCCCATCTCTTCCATGGCAGGGAACACAACACTTGGGAACCCGAGAAGAATCTGGACTGCCCCGAGCTGATTTCTGAGTTTATGAAAAAATATAAAAAAATGAAGGAGGGTGAGAACAACAAATCAAGAGAGAAATCTGAAAGCACAAAGAGGAAATCCAGCGTCTCTAACAGCGCCGAGGACATCAAAACCAAAAAGAAGAGGGAGGTGAGCTTGCAGGATTTTCCTTCACCCCATTCTGCCACAAGCTTCTAATCCTGTTCTGCACAGAATATATTGATCTGTGCTGGCGGAAACCATCTACTACCTGCATCCTCCTAAAAATTACATGAGAGAATTTTAAAAACAAAATTGTTAAGAGGGTGTATTCTGTTAGACAAACTGGCATAGAGCAACACCGCAGTTTGGGTATGCTTCAGTCTGCCAGCTTTGTAGCGCTTTCAGGAAAGCTGCACTAGAATGGGATGAACTAAATGCTGCCTCTGACTCCAAAAAATGGAGTCACTAAAAATAATTAGGGTCTTAAATATAATAAAGATTAATAAACAAACAAGGAGTAAACGGCTGTAAGCTAGGACACAAGAAATAGTTTATTGTTTGAATGAAGAAAGAGACTTTAAATGCTGATTTAAGCTTGACATAAACTAAAGTGTTTTAAAGTAGAACTTGCCTTAAAACAATACGTGCCTAAAGCAAGAGGCTTTCCTGTATGTCCCAGTCTGCAGCAATTATTTGGGGCTCTAGAGAGGATGCATCAGTAAAATGCCTGCTCTCGCTGCTCATAAATGTTTCTCAAGCATTCATTCACTGCCATATCTAGGAGCAGATTTTAGGGAAAAATTAATCTTGGGTTTTTTTTTACATTTCTGTCTGTTTGTTGTAGTGTCAATTTAAAATTTGCATTTATTTATTGTACTATGTGCTGTGACTATGGCCTAGTCTACACCGTCGGGGGGATCGATTTAAGTTACGCAACTTCAGCTACGTGAATAACATAGCTGAAGTCGACGTACTTAGATCTACTTACCACGATGTCTTCACTGCGGTAAGTCGACGGCTAATGCTCTCCCATTGACTCTGCCTGTGCCTCTCGCCCTGGTGGAGTACCGGAGTTGACAGGAGAGCACTCAGTGGTTGATTTATTGCGTCTAGACTAGACACGATAATTGACCCCCACTGGATTGATTGCTGCCTGTCGATGCAGCGGGTAATGTAGACAAGCCCTAAGAGATTACATTAACTATCTTGAACCCAAATAAATATGAATATCTAGAAGGTCTGGCGTAGTTAGGATTCCCAGCAAGTTCTGTGCAAAGTAGGACCCATCTTCTCTGCCTTCCCTTGCTTTTGTTATTGACTGCTGTCTCCCATTGGAATGCTGCCGGTCACTTCTGCTTTTCTGTTTGGAGAGTTGTTGAAGCATCTCTTGAAAGATGCATCTCTTTGTGCAGTTGGCAAGACATTGTCTCCTCCTGACACCCACAGCTGGGTGTTGTACAGATCTCCACTGTGACAGCTCTGGCTCCTAAGCGTTTGGCCATGGACTCTGTCATCTGTACCAGCCAATAACTGCCATGACACGTCACTGAGGGAAATACATTTTCCAAGGTGGGTCTAGCTAGTAAGGGGCTTCAAAGGTCAGAGGTGAAATCCTGGCCTCCTTGCAATCAATGGCAAAACTCCCATTGATTTCAATGTGACCAGATACCACTCCAGAACTTTGTACCTTTAAAGTAGACCTGGGAAACCAGAGTAAGTTTTATGGAGGTCATGGGCTTAGGCTTGTTGAGGCAAAGCGCTATTCATAGATGTGAAGATTACGAAAGACTGACAGGCGTTTTTAATCTGTTAGCAAATATTTAATGAAACCCAGCCATTTAATTTTCAACTCTGGAGGCCAGAACTGCAGTATAGGCTGATGGAGAGTAATGCCAGGGAAACGGGGGAAGGTCAAGCAGCTATAGAGAGAGTATCATGTAGCCCTCCTTACCCAGACTGCAGAGGTGGTGGGGTGGACCTTTCATGGTCAAGAGAAGAAAGGAAATCAAGGAATACAACAGAGCTGCAGAAACATAGTGCTTTCTCTTAGAACAGGAGCTCTGTGTTTCAAAGTACTGCACAGACTTTTAACCACCATTAAAAGCCAATGGGGCATTGAAAGTAAATCCTCAGACATGGCTTTGAAATGTAGGAAATCCAGACAGGATGCTGGAGGTAATGATGCCTGTTGGTTAAATTACTGGCACTGCAAGCACCTTGATACTCAGTTATGATGAGGGCAAGGAGGGCTTGTTGGCTGAAGTATAAAATAAAAATGTTGACTCCCTTTAAAAAAAATAAAATAAGTTTCCCAGATGTGCAGAATTCACTGTCCAGTGCACAAAGCGTGAGAAGGTGGGTTATTAAAGCCCATCTTTGTGGAAGAGACTAATATATGGAATGTTCTATAAATGAGAAACTATTGAGCAACATTTTATGTCTCAGATTTTCCATTCCTGAAGAAAATCTCCTGCAGATCTGTCTTCTCGTTGCCTTTTTTACAACCTTATTTGAAAAAATGCCCTGCCCTTTACAGCTGTGTCTGTACAAAGTTATGGCTAAGTCATTGGAGATTCAAACCTGCATTGCTACTGTCTGCTGGTAATGAAATCATAAGGGGTAATAAGGTCATATATTTCATATCCAGAAGGTTACCCTTAGTGTGTAGGGATTACAGTTTTATAACCCACTATGTATCCTATTTAAAGTTTGGAACTAAAGCGTTCCACCAGTAAAACGAGCAGTTTTGAGTTCTGCAGCTTAGCTGAAGCATCGTGTCTTCTGATTCCAATGTTCTAGCCTGGCAGAGGTTCCCATATAGTTGATGCAAATATCAGCACATACTGGAATGGGTCTTAAAAATCCATGCCATGCTTGCACCCACCAGTACTTTTCATGGCAATTGCCATGTATCTGAAGCTGGAGTCTCCCCTGCTGTGTTACATCAGCCTTGATAGTCCATGATCGAACATTAAAAGGCTGGAGACTTGCGTACATCTTCTGGGGCCAAAAAAGGAATAGCAGATAGTTCTTAATCATTGTTACAAGGGACATTGTTTTGAAATCTATATAATTTAAAAAAAGAATTGAAAGTACATCTCTACCTCAATATAACGCTGTCCTTGGGAGCCAAAAAATCTTACTCTGTTATAGGTGAAACTGCGTTATATCGAACTTGCTTTGATCCCCACCACCCGGAACACTGCTTTACTGCATTAATCCGAATTCATGTTATATCGGGTCGTGATATGTCGGGGTAGAGATGTAGTTTGAGATAATGCACCTATCCCCAAGTCCCCTGCCAATTTCTGTGGTTTATTCACACTCTCTAAAAAATGTTTGTTTTTCCTCTCCTTTCTTGTGTAAAAGACAGAAGAGGAAGCTGGGTAATTATAGGATAAACTGATGATACACAAAGTGTTATGAAATGCATAAAATATACTCTTGGGAAATTTTTTCCCCTCTAATCTTTTAGCGATGGTAATCTCGGTTATTGCATGTAATAATAGGGCCACTATTTCAAACAGAAATATGATTTGTTTTTTAAGCTGTGCCCCGTAGACCAGGGGTTCTTAAACTGGGGATTGGGACCCCTTGGGGTTGTAAGGTTATTACATGGGGAGTCATGAGCTGTCAGCCTCCAGGATATATAATGGGGGTAGATAGATAAAAACGTGTCCTTAATTTATAAGGGGGGGGTTGCACTCAGAGGCTTGCTATGTGAAAGGGGTCCCAGTACAAAAGTTTGAGAACCACTGCCTAAGACCATGTGATCTCTTGTGTGGCACCTGCAGTGTGGCATCCTTGAGGTACACATCTTTGTTTACCCCCAAAATGCTCCTCTTCTCTCCGCATGTCGGCTAGATCTAGTAGCTGAGCTGTCATTGATAAGACTTCCCTGTTTTAACCAAATATACCACAGAATGTTTAGGGTTAGATTTTTAGAAAGCGCTGAGCACCACTGAGTGGTGTCAAACATATATTTTGAATGTGTCCAGCTCCTGTTTAGGCACCTAAATGAAGTGGAAATGCCTTCAAAAGTGTCCATCCCACATTGTTCTCAAAGGCAGTTGTTTGGTTGCTGATTAGGCCCAACACTGTAGTATTGCAGCTGAAGATAGTGATGAGTTCCATCCACAAAGTTCTCATCCAGACCAAGTTGTACAGTGTTTAGGTCTGTACTTTTGGTGTAGACCAGGGATCGGCAACCTTTGGCACGCGGCGCAGGCTGAGGGATGTGGTGGCTGCCGCTTCCTGCCATCCCCATTGGCCTGGAGCGATGAACCGCAGCCAGTGGGAGCCACGATTGGCTGAAACTGCGGACGGAGCAGGTAAACAAACCGGCCCGGCCTGCCAGGTTGCTTACCCTAGCAGGCTGTGTGCCAGAGGTTGCTGATCCCTGGTTTAGACCTATCTCTAATATAAAAACTAAACACCTGTTGTCTCCAAATTGCAGTGCAAATTGTGATGCAGTAGCTTAGATTTTTTTTGTATTTTATTTGTTTACTGATTCACGAAATTGGTGCATTCCCAATGGGTCTCCTGGTCACTAGTTAAGTAGCCAGTTTTTGTTTCGGTCTGTATTCTCTCATTACCCTCTGAACGTTTTTTCATTTGGCAAATGTTTTTAGTGCATCCAAAGCCAAGCTGGCTGCCTCTTTGTTTGCCTCTTGATCTGCATAACAGCATCTGTTGTACAGCATGGCAAGCAGCAAACATGCGTGTCTAAGAATACCGTGTGTTGCTGCAATGAAATAGAGAAACCTCACCCCAGACATTATGGCCTGTGGTGACTGAAAGCTGTCAAGCCACCCTAACAGCCATTAGATGGTATGTGCAAGGAGCTGCATCACCCCCGCCTCCCTCCCACGCTCACAAGCCCCATCTCAAACTCTCAGTAAAAATGCACGAATTGTCCCATTGTTGGCAGCCTCAGTCCAGAGACCTCATGGAGAGATTTAAACTCTCCTCTTCCTTTGGAGTTGGTGGTAGGCTTGAGAAGCTAGCATCACTGTCGCCAGAACCACACCTCTTCTGGGGAGAGCAGACTTTGATCTCTGCGGATGTCTCTTATCAGTCCAGAACTTCTCACCAGCTGTATATTTAAACTGACTTCACTAAAGTGGTGGCTTGTCTTTATGGATTTCCTTGTTTTCCCCTCTCTCCATGTTCATTATTATTGATTCTATTGACTTCTGAATTGTAGATTCCAAATAATGACTTGGAGAAGTTAACCCACCTGTTTATAACCCCACCATATTTCTACATGTCAGAGGGTTGGCGGTGCCCTTTTAAGCCTGCTTTGTTCTAAATTGTCAGGATGTAAAGAAACAGCCAAAGATAATATACATCGTTATAATTTTTTTTTTCAACCCATTCTCTCCTTGCCAGAGCAACGATATTGCCAGGGGCTTTGAAAGAGGATTAGAGCCAGAAAAGATCATCGGTGCCACAGACTCCTGTGGAGATTTAATGTTCTTAATGAAATGGTAAGTCTGGGGTGTCATCCTCCTCTCTCCCTCTTCCCTTTTAGATTAGTAGCTTGGATGGTTTTCTGGCCTGTGCTCTCTTCTAACACAGTCAGGGAAGGAATGGTCCCAAGTGAGCCACTGTAGTAAACAGGACTAAGGCAGCTAGGCACCTCCACTTTCTTTTGTGTGGCTTCATTCTCTCTCATTCAGGCTTGCCCCTCCTGTCTTAGGTTTTACCTCTGCTGTGTCATTGACCTGGTGTTCACTGGTTCTGGGGCTCGCTTCCCTGTCCCAGAACACAACAGAGGTCAGGCTGCCTGCCGGAACCAGCAGCTATGCAGTTTCCAGCTCTGCTCCCTCCACCCCCACCCCCAAGTGACAGCACACAGGAAATCCTTTGAAAGAGATTCCCATTTGGCTCTGTCGGTTCCTTTGCTTTTCTCAGCTGGGTTGGCATCTTACTGGACTCCCGCAGCAGGCAGCCAGTGTCCCCTCCCCCACCCTCTGCAAAGACAAAGAGCTGAGAGCTTCATGTGCAGCAATCCTGCAGCTTTGCTAGGCAGGAGAAGGCTGCAGCTTTGTTTCGCTTGCCTGCTCCAGTTCCCAGCCCTGCCGTAAGTAGTTTCCTGGCTCGTGGCACCTGCCCTAGTTGGCCCAGAGTCCAGCACAGAGTGAGCCCTGGCTCTGCTTTGGCTTCCCTGAAACCCAGCAGAACAGAAACAGATTCCCTCAGTTCCCTCACATCAGCAGGCAGAGTCTTGTACTTCACACAGTGACTCCGTGGCTATGCTCAGCTTTCATAGCAAAAGCGTGTTCCACAGGTCTCAGGGTCCTCTTCCCTCACTGTGCACCAAATCTAAACATTGTAAGGACAAAGTGACGTGCACTGAGTGTTGTTCTTACAGCTGTTAATTGAGTCTATCTTCTGGTAAGCTGTTGTGCGTATAGAAATCCAACAGTTCTCTTTGTTCTGTACTTACCAGTTAAAGGTGAAAAAGCGCCTTATGCATATATTACCAGGTGGCTAAAGATGTTGTATTAAAGGAATGTAACGATCAAAGCTTATTAAGAGTGAGCACACTTCTACATTGTAGACTGAAAAGTCACGTGCTGTATGAAGAAATGTGTAAGGCAGCAACTTGGTCATCTTGTCAGGCTTTTGCCAGATGCTGCAAACGAGGAGTGAAGGCAACATCTGCAGAGGCCTCTGGTCCTGGGATATTGTCTTTACAAATGGAAAGCAAAAGTTTTGCCTCTAAAACATTCACTCTGAGCTCAGACAGGGGATTTTCTTGCTGCCATTCCAGCATTGGGGGTTTGAACCAGGATAATATCTGATGACTGTTCAGGCTTGTCCTAATTCACCTTTACCCTTCTACATTTTGGGTCAAATCGGTAGAAGATACTATCAGAGGGGAGCCGGGTTAGTCTGGATCTGTAAAAAGCAACAGTGTCCTGTGGCACCTTATAGACTAACAGACGTATTGGAGCATGAGCTTTCGTGGGTGAATACCCACTTCTTCAGACGCATGTAATGTGACATTTCCAGAGGCAGGTATAAATATGCAGGCAAGAATCAGTCTGGAGATAACGAGGTTAGATCAGTCAGGGAGGGTGAGGCCCTCTTCTAGCAGTTGAGGTGTGAACACCAAGGGAGAAGAAACTGCTTTGGTAGTTGGCTAGCCATTCACAGTCTTTGTTTAATCCTAAACTGATGGTGTCAGTAGAAGAGTTACACTACTGTGTTCTGCAGATGGATTTAATTGGGGAAGTTAATAATTAAGTGGGCTTTCAGGTTTGGATGTCTTCTCACTGGGTTGTGTTCCTTAATGTAGAGCCAGCCCCTGACATGGTGATTGACAGGTCTCATCCTGCCACCTCAGTTGCACAGCATAGATTACACCTGGTGTAGGAATGCTGATACTCAGGGAAAAAGTTGTGCATAAAAGTATCCTATATAAACGGTCTATGTTTATGAACAGAGGTGGAAACTGCAAGTGATCTCACGAGATGAAGATGGCAAAATGTTGGTAGATGAGAGAGGCAGATAGCTCCCTGGTGAGGGGTGGATACTAAACTAATGTTCTTAACATGACCAAAGTGGACAACATTACACTGATCGGGGTGGGAGGTGATTGTGGGGAGCAGGAAATGAAATTTCCTATAATCCAGTACATGAATTGAGTTTATCTGGCAGTTTTACTTGATGGTAGGTTGGGGCAGCTGTTGCTCACACTATTCAGTAGTTCTTTGAGTATTGTCCCTACGAGTGCTTCACTGTAGGTGTGCTTGCGTCCCTGTGTTGCAGATTGGAGATCTTCAGTAGCAGTGTCCTTTAGGTCCACACGTGCACTGTCTCTCTTTATGCTGTGTAGGCTAACCCACCTCGGTGCCTTTTCAACTGCTCCGGCTAGAGACAGAGTTATTCATAGTCCACTATGACCATTACTTCTATTTGCATTTCTATAGTTAGTCAGTGTCCTAGTTCTTAGTTGTCGTTCTAGTTGTAGTTTTTTTTCTCTTTTCTTATTTTTCCCCTTTTAAAAATAAAATAAAAAAAAAAAACCTTTAATTTTTTTTCCTGCTATTTCCCCCCTCATTGGGGGACCCTTCCCCCAGTGGGGTGTGCCCGGCTCACCAGGCATCAAGAAGCTCCTCTCTTGCAAAGAGGCAGTCCCTATCGCAGACAAACTTAGTACACTCAAGAAACAGGTTACAAAATGTAATTTTTCACCTTAAATATTGTTTTAGTTAGGTTGTAGAGTTTCTGTAGCTTAGAGTTCCAGTTATTTCTCTTTACAGCCTGGACCCTTATCTCAGCGTGGACTCAGTCCCTGCCTTTTCCCTTCAGGTGTTTTTAGCAATCTTCCTTCTTGGACAGGGAGGCAATGGAGAAGAGTCCAGAGTGCCTTACTTCCCAACCTTAATTAGAATTAACATAAGGTGAGAATCTTTTGTTTCCACTGGAAAAATACCAGCAGTGTCCAGTACCAGGTGACGTTATCAGATGACCCTGCAATGTTGAAGCAACATCCCAGGAAGCTTCTCAGGAAGGTGGGAGATTAGTATCTTCAAAGATCTTTTGTCCTTAAATGGCTCATTCAGGCTGATTGCTTACTATCTAGTGGATGTTCCCCCACGTACACACACAGTTGTAATTGTTACATAGTCAGTATTCCTAACTTGAGATACAGAAATGATACATGTTGTGACAAAGTTCCTCCTCTACCTTGGTGGGTCCTGCACTTATTGGCATATTTGCTCGCCTCACAGATTCACCCTGTGGGTCAGGAAACAGCCCAGAGACCTTCCCCTCTGGTAGAAGCCACAGTCCAGGTCATTCCTCCTGTGTTTAATCAGGAGTTGGGAGGTTTTGGGGGGAACCCGGGCCCACCCTCTACTCTACTCCGGATTCCAGCCCAGGGCCCTGTGGACTGCAGCTGTCTAGAGTGCCTCCTGGTACAGTTGCACGACAGCTACAACTCCCTGGGCTCCTTCTCCATGGCCGCTTCCCAACACTTTCCTTGTTCTCACCACTGGACCTTCCTCCTGATATCTGATAACGCTTGTATTTCTCAGTCCTCCAGCATTGTGCCTACTCACTCTCGATTTCTTGCACACCTCTTGCTCCCAGTTCCTTGCACGCACTTCCTCTCCTCTGGCTCCCTTTGGCCTGACTGGAGTGAGCCCTTTTATATCATCAGAGGGGCCTTAATTAGAGTTAGGGGCTTAACAGCCTCACCTGACTCTTAGCAGGTTAATTGGAGTTAGGTATTCTCATTAGTCTGGAACAGCCCCTGCTCTGGTCACTCAGGGAGCAGAAAACTGCTTATCCAGTGGCCAGTATATCTCCCTTCTACTACTCTGTTATTCCCGACTGGCTTGAGTCAATCACAATGTATACAAATTGGATAAACATATTGAATGGATAAAAACCTTTTCAATGATGCCTCACATGACCCATCTTACATAAAACATATCTTAATTATGCTATGTTCATATCACAACAAATATTTCTATGAAGAGTATGGATGTAATGTGACTCCCACATGACTACAAGTGAAAGCTAGACCCAGTAGTACTTCACGATATGTTCGATCGGTGGAAACACCGACCACAGACTTGTTTGCCACTTACCTGTACAAGACATGTCCATGCTACTGCTCCAGAGCAGGGATAGGACGACACTCCCTAGGTGATGCTCTCCTCCTCCCCTGGAATGGGGACCTTCTTTATGCTTTTCTTCCTTTTGAAGGTTCTGCTTTAAATAAAGAGAGACAGAGCACACATCGTTCTGATCACTCCTACTTGGCTGAGACACACCTGGTTCCCTTACCTGTCACATTGTGTGACATGCCTGCCAATCCCTCTCCCAGTCACTCCGTACCTCCTCTCCCAGGACCTACATCACAGCTTGGAGGTTCTCCGCCTCAAGGGATGGCTCCTTGGTTCAAACACCTAGAAAGCTCTTGTTTGAATGATATGCAAGAGATATTATTACACAGTAGAAAGTCCTAAACACAAGGTACTTAACTCCAAAAATGGTTCAGGTTTTGGGTTTGGTATACTTCACCACAAATCTCCCCAACATCTGCGACTATTCCACACATCTTAGACTATGTTTTGGCCCTAAAAAGATCAGAGCTGTCTCTGAGTTCTTTCTGAGTCCACCTAGCAGCGGTAACAGCCTTCCACCATCCAGTAGAGGGGTACTCAGTACTGTCACACGCAACCACCAAAGGATCCTCAAAGGTATAGTAAACCTCTTCCACAACCTCAACTTCCTACTCCCACATGGGATTTAATAAAAGGACTGACTAGGCCTCCCTTCGAACCCACCTGTTTCCTTACATATCTGTCAGTGACAACAACCTTCCTGATAGCAATTACCTCGGCCAGGAGAATAGGAGAAATAGTGGTTCTGATGGCACATCCCCCCCTTCTTGGTATTCTTTTAGGACAAGATTATGCTCAGGCTGCATCCAAAATTCATTCCTAAGGTAAACTCTCTGTTTTGCACAAACCAATTGTTTCATCTTTCAACCTTCTATCCCAAGCGTCACCAAAACAACAAGGAGGCTAAATTACACACTCCAAATGGCAGGAGAGCCCTAGCCTTTTACCTGGGCAGGATGAAAGCTTTCAGAAAGTTCCCCAGGCTTTTCCTTTCCATTGTGGACCAATCCAAGGGCTCACCAGTATCAACCCAAGTGAGTCTCGAACTACATCAGACAGTGTTACCGAGTTCACAGTATGACGCCTTCAGATATCACTTGTACGCATTCCACAAGGTCAATCTCATCTGTTGCCTTTTTCAAGAATGTTCTTATCTCAGAGATCTGTAGAGGTGTGACGTGGTCTGTGACCGGAGTCGTGGGGAGCCATGCTGAAGTTACTCAGTTAAGGTGAACTGCAAAGAAAGGGGCAGACAGTCCCCAAAGCTGGTGGATATTCCAATACTTAGATTTACCAAGCCAGCACAAAACAGCTTCTGTAATACCTCACTGGTTACCCAGAAGCCAACAACACAGTTCCCTTAAAGCAACCCAGCTCAAGCCTCCACCCAGACACCCAAGTCAAATATGATGAGGATTACTGAAAATCTTATTCATCATATAAAACAGTTCTACCAATCCCAAAAGATAGGACACATTACCTCCCAGGTTAATGAATATTTCAACTCTTACTCAAATATACGGTTACATTCAATTCTTATTAACTAAACTAAAACTTGTTAAAAAAGGAAAGCATGAGTACTGGTTAAAAGATCGGTGTACATACAGACATGAGTACAGTTCTGAGATCAGAATCATAGTATAGATGGTGACTTTTGTATTTGCAAAGAGTTCTTTCAGAATTAGTCCATAGGTTATAGTCCAATGTTCATATTAAGTGTGAGCCAGATTAGGACTGGAGATCTCAGCCTTCTGACTTAAGCTTCCTCTTCATGAAGCATCAAGCACATCTGAGACAGAAAGGATCAGGACCCAAAGGGTTTTTATACAGGTTCCGGGTCTTCTTTGGCAGCTCGGAGTCCTTAGACGAACAATAGGCAGTTATGGAGCCTTTAAAGTAAACCTATTTCCTAAGCATCACTGGTAGTTAGCTACATGGATTATCAGAAGGCAGTTTCCCATTTTCCACCATTCTCAGAGGATTTGCTATACATTTCAAAGAGAGATGAATACAGTGATATCACTATGTTTACAGTTCATTTAAATGTTAGTATTTCCCTTTGAGCTGTTTACATGGCTAACATCTAACAAGATACGAGTACAAACATACAATTAGTATCACCTCTAATTTCTAACAATATAGGTTTGCATTTCAAAGCTCTAGCCTATCTACCATGGAATGGCCCTAATTACCATTCGCATACTTTTCTACATGGCTCTAGAGGTTGGTTCTGGATCATTTAGCCTACGAGCTGCTTAACCCTTTCTGACCTTACGTTATACTTTGTATAAGATTTGTTGCAATTATATAACAATGGTAGCAACAAGGATTTGCATTATTATACTCTAATCGGATAATGTCACATGGGTGTCAGTCCATGCTTTCGCAGAACATTATGCGATTACTGGGGACTCATCCTCCAGTGCCACCTTCAGCTCCATAGTACTGTCATCTGTAACTGACCTGACTCTGAAGTTCCAGCCCTACAGAAAGGGCACTGCTCGGGAGTGACCTTCAGTGGAACACCCATAGGGATGCTACTTGAAGTGGTAGTAGTTACTCACCTGTGCAGTAATAACAATTCTTTGAGATGTATCCACGTGTGGGTGCTCCATAATCCACCCTCTCCTCTACTTCAGAGTTCTTATCAATGACCACGGTAGAGAAGGAAGTGAGGGGGGTTAGCCTGTGCATGCTGACTAGCCTCATAGCCCAACATTAGGAGAAACAGCACACGCGTGGGCCCAATAGACACTGCCACCAAAGTTCTCTGATCAGCAGTGCAGGGACGCAAGCACACCTCCAGTGGAGCACCCATAGGGACACACATCTCAAAGAAGCATTGTTCCTGCACAAAGTGAGTAACTTCTTCTTTTACATTTATGGTGAACGTACAGTTTAACAGGAAATTTCTTGCCTTGCGTATACGGGTATCGTTGTGTTGGGCTGTTCTACCCCAAAGACGACTGTATGTGCTGCATAAAAGCTAGACATCTAATGGGTGCTGTATTGGTCCCCAAGCCAGAGCAGGACTGTGGAGAGATCCTAAGGAATGCCGTAACTCGCTTACATCAATGGTAGCTGGGGTGCTCCGTGTTTAGTCACATGCTAAAGTGGTATGGGAACGGAGAGCATTCCATAGAACAGGGGTCGGCAGCCTTTCAGAAATGCAGAGTCTTCATTTATTCACTCTGATTTAAGGTTTCACATGCCAGTAATAATTTTAATGTTTTTAGAAGGTCTCTTTCTATAAGTCTTTAATATATAACTAAACTATCGTTGTATGTAAATAAGGTTTTTAAAATGTTTAAGAAGCTTCATTTAAAATTAAATTAAAATGCAGAGCCCCCAGACCGGTGGCCAGGACCTGGGCAGTGTGAGTACTGCTGAAAATCAGCTCGCGTGCCGCCTTCGGCACCTGTGCCATAGGTTGCCTACCCCTGCCATAGAAACAGAAGCTGCTTAATAGTCTAGCATTGACATCTGATTGAAGTTGTTTCCATGAGCTACATTCACAGTGCTGTGTACTTCAAGGCACTGTCCAAAACTAATCTGCACTCCCAAGTGAGAAGGATAATCTAGGAGACCTGGGTTCAGTTACTGGTGCAGCCACGGACTCCCTTTGTGTCCTTGGGCAAGTCATTTAGCCTCCCTGCCCCACTGGTTCCCATCTGTGAAATAGGGACGATGCTTCCCTTCCTTACAAGGCTGCTGTGGCGATCACACCCATTCGTGGCTGAGAAGTGCTCAGGGATTGTGGTGAGAAGGGCCATATATAGACATAAAGCAGGGGTGGCCAACCTGAGCCTGAGAAGGAGCCAGAATTTGCCAATGTCCATTGCCAAAGAGCCACAGGAATATGCCAGCAGCCCCTCATCATCCCCTCCCCACCCCCCTGCCCGCTCCCAGCGCCTACCACCCACCGGCAGCCGATCAGCACCTCCCCCTCCCTCCCCATGCCTCTGGGATGGATGGGGGAGGAGCACGGTGCAGCAGGCTCAGGGGAGGGGGCAGGAAGGGGTTGGGGCCTTGGGGTAAGGGGTGGAGTGGGGGCAAGGCCTGGGGCTGAGCAGTGGAAAGTCGGCACCTGTAGCTCCAGCTCCAGAGTCAGCCCCTATGCAAGGAGCCACATACTAACTTCTGAAGAGCCGCATGCAACTCCAGAGACACGGATTGGCCACCCCTGACATAAAGAGACAGACACACATCCTGTGAAGGAGGGAGGTATCTGTGTGCATGCGTGTGCTCACTTGCTCACAGCAGAGTTTTATAGTCCTGTTAACAGTAGCACCTCAGAGTTACGAACACCAGAGTTACAAACCACACATCTCCTTTGGAACTGGAAGTACACAGTCAGACAACAGCAGAGATGGAAAATAAAAGCAAACACAGTACAGTGCTGTGTTAAACATAAACTACTAGAAATATAATGGGAAAGTTAAAAAAAAAAAAAAAAAAAAGGTTTGACAAGCTAAGGAAACTCTTCTTGTTTCATTTAAATCAAGATGGTTAAAAGCAGCATTTTTCTTCTGCATCATAAAGTTTCAAAACTGTATTAAGTCAGTGTTCAGTTGTCAACTTCTGAAAGAACAACCGTAATGTTTTGTTGAGAATTATGAACATTTCAGAGTTTCAGAGAACTACCCCCATTCCCGAGGTGTTTGTAACGCTGAGGTTCTAATGTAATGTTGAAAACTGGCCAGTGGGAGCCCGGAGCTAACAAGGATAGTAATACTCTCTCTTTGAATCTTCAGGAAAGACACAGATGAAGCAGACCTGGTCCTAGCAAAGGAAGCCAATGTGAAATGCCCGCAGATTGTGATAGCGTTTTATGAGGAGAGACTGACCTGGCACGCGTATCCAGAGGACACGGAAAACAAAGAGAGAGAAGCAGCGAAAAGCTAAAGAGCCATCCTGGGCCATCCTTAGCTGTACATACACATCCCCCTGCCCCGACCACATCCATTGAAATGTGCTTATTACTGTGCTCCCAGGAGAAACCGTGTTATTGCTTCAGTCATAACATAAATGGTTTGCTTCATGTTCAGCTTCATCTCTAGTGAAACCCATGAGATTTATGTGCTGTGTGTCCTCCTCTCTCCCCCCCCCGCCCCTCCAGAAAACGGTTTTCACTTGTCACATCCTCTTAGAGCCTCCAGGGGTTTAGAGAGTTGTTGGTTCCCTTTGGTTCGGTCCCTTTTTGCCGCTTTAAATGCCAAGAGTGGCAGCGATGCCCTTTCTAACCAGAACTAAGTGGAGTTACCCTGTCCAGGTACACAAATGGCTGTTGGCTGGGAAAGCGATAGGAGTTGTCTGCATTTGGGAAATCCATCCCGTCCCTCCTGCTAGCGCTACACAGGGCAACATCCTGAGATCATTACCAGGGCCTTGGTATGCCGGGGCTGTGTGTTGTTACATAACTGGCAAAGTCTTGTTGGGACTGTGCATCTGGACTCCATCCCGGGGGACACCAGTTGTCCTGGGTTGTGATGCCTTCCAGCCTGTCTCGTGCCTAGGATGGATTCCAGGCGAACTGTGTTTTCTTTGGAAGCCCAGCCTGCATTAGTATTGGTTCCCAGAGGCAGAGTGAGCCCCCTTCCTCTAGGAGTCTAATGTGTGGGAGGTGGGGAAAGCAGAACCTTCTGAACTTTAAATGTGATTGTTTGTCCCGTCGGGTGCAGGTGGAGGCGTGCCACTGCTTCTGTATGATCTTATGCAATATGTATGTATGTATACATTCGTTTCTCATTTGGGCTGCGTATTTCCACAGGAGTGAGCATATCAGGTGGCCTGGCTTTGTGTCAAGGTGCCTGATCCATGTCTGTCATTGGCTGTTGCTTCAAAAGGCCACAAGCATTGTGTTACCAAAGTAGCTTTCCCCTTGAGGGCCTCTCCTCCCCTCCCCCATGAGCTCTCTCTTGGAAATGCAGACAGCTGATCTGGTCTGGTGTGCACAGCACTTCTCCCTGGAACATATGCCCCAGGCTCTAGGACCTGCCAGTGGAGCAGAGAGGGCATTGCTGTTCCCAGAGGGTGAGTGCTCGTTTTGCTAGGCATGGGTCTCTGGGACAATCGCTCTGCTGCCCAAGAGAGCAGGCAGCACAGTAAGATGGTGCAGAACTGAGCTGCTACAGCATTAGGCACTGCTTTCAAGGGCTCCTTTTCCTTTCCCTCCCTGAGTATGGTGATGCCGGAGTTGAGAACTGGCCCAGGGCTGGTTGCAAGGTCTGCTCCTTAGCATCTCAGCACAGCCCCCTTTTGCTTTCCAGCATCACGTACACACTTCATGCTGATCCTATGTACTGTGTAGTTTAGCTGGACTTGGGCTCTCCTTGCCTGCAGGAACTGACGGACGTCTTAGGCTCCCCCCCTCCTAATAGTGCAGACTGAGTCCTCCTTAATGACTAGAAGTAATACAATTATGGTATTGCGGTATTGACATTGGTTTCTGGTTGACTTGTTCCCTGTGCAAAGCTCCTGCAAGAATGAACGCTAGTTGGGTTTGTGGCCTTCACTGTGGCTTGGAAAGGCTTATTGCATAAAGTGGAAACCTGCAAGTGGATGAATTGGAAAGGGGTTGTGGGTTTATTCTCTGGAATGAAAATATCATTGTTGCATCCTGACTTTCCTCAATCCAAAGGCCTGGTCCTGTTCTTGTTTATCTCCCCTCATTCCCACCCCTTTGCTACCCTGATTCTCTCCCTTTATAGTGAGCTTCGAAATCTTGAATGGCATTGGGGGATATGTGCAGACTGGTTGCAGAGGGAGTTTTATCAGTGATGACTCCCTTCCTGGCCCTTGGACTCTGGTTAGTTTTGTGCCATGAGCATAGAGTTTTGCTTGTTTGCATTTTCTAGAGCATGTGACCCAGTTTGTTCTCAGCCTCTTTGTTGGTCTGTCTGTCTCGCTTCACAAGCTCATTCAATATAATGTTCGCACTGTTGGATGAATTCTGCATACAAGCAGTTCAGATGCTGTGGGGAAAATCCAGGCACCCTAGAAATCAATGGCAGAGCTCTCATTGACTTCTGTGGGACCAGGATTTCACTCTCTCTCTAACATGACTTGTAGTTGAGCGCATTTCACTAAGTGGTATTCCCGCTTCATTGGCACACCTGCCATCATCTCCAGTGCCTTTTGGAGGTATGTGCCGGCAAAGGGTTAGCATGGCCATTGCTTTGAAAGTTCCCATTGGCAGGATCAGTATTTCTAGTTGCATCATCCTGGCTGGTGTTGAGAGTGATTTAAAATAAAAAAAAAATCTGCCTTCTGAGCCACACTGTCAAGCAGGCCAGCAAAGCTGCAGCTGCCAGCACACCAAGTAGAAATGCTGATGTGCCTAATGCTGCACACTTCTAAAATGTGCTGGGCAGTGTTCCTGGCCCTGGGACCCTTCCAAGGCTTCTGCTTAGCAGCTTTCCCGGCATCTTGGTAGCTGACTTTGCTCATTATTAAGCATCTGTGTTCTTACAGCCTCTTGTTCCTATAACTGTGGGACTTGCACAGGTACCTCTGGCACCAGCACAAGCCACAGAGATTCAGGGCATGGCTACACTTGCAACTGTACAGCACTGGGAGTTGGCTGTCTTCATACAGCTGTGTAGGGAAAGCGCTGCAATGTGGCCATGCTGACAGCTACCAGCGCACTGTCATGGCCACATTTGCAGCATTTGCAGTGGTGTTGGGAGTGGTGCATTATGGGCAGTTATCCCAGCGTTCAAGTGGCTGCAACATGCTTTTCAAAAGGGGGTGAGGTGGGGTGGAGTGTGACAGGGAGTGTGGGGGAGACAGAGAGTGGATTTTTGGAGCTGACACTGTGTCAGCTCCTTGCCTTGCAAGTTCCGACCCCTTCCCCCACCCCTCTCTCATTCACTAAATGCAAATAGCGTTCTTTGTTTTTTTTTTCCTCACAGACCGCAAACGGTCTGCTCCAAAACGGACACACACCCCCACACCCTGCCCACTGCGCTGCTTCTCTCCTCAAGCAAACACTAGCTGTGGACATTCCAAAGGGATCCCCCTGCCTGCCTTTGCTCATTCACTGCAAACAGTGTTTTTAGATAAGGAACTCTGGGAGCCCCGAGTTCTCAACAAAACAAACAGAGGCATCACAACAAAACAAAGTGTGTTATCTTTACTTAAAAGCATTATGGGAAGGTTCCGGAGGTCAGTTACAGCATAGTAAGATTAATCACTGTTTACACTGGCACTTGCAGTGCTGTTCTCTTTATTCTTCTTGTCGAGGTGGAGTACAACCAGCGCTGTAGCCAGGGAGACACAGCACTGTATGTGCCTTGCCAGTGTGGACGGGGAGTAAGTTACAGCGCTGTAATTCTCAAGTATAGCCAAGGCCTGAGTCTGTTTTGATGGGTTTATGACACTTTTTAATTTGGTTTTAGTGATCTTGGGCTAGTCAGAGCGAGCTCCCAGAGCCAGGGCATGTGGTGATGATGCTTTGGGAGGAGTTTGGGAAGTCCCCGTCATTCTGACTTGGTTAGGATTTGCATAGGTTTAGGGCTGAGCCTGACGCATCTGTTTTTGGATCAGAGCTGGGTAGCATGGGCTCATTGCTGTGTGGCATGTTATTAAACGTTGACGCTAGTATGTGAATTGCTCTAGGGTGTATTTGATACTATAGGTAATGGCAGCAGCTGGCTACTTTTCAACTGCATTAGTTTAGGGGCTTCCCCACCTGTAATGTGGTGGGAGGTAGGGATATTGAAGGAAGCTTTTACAGGGCTGGATACAAGAGCATAGCCTGGCTGCAGTCTGTACCACTTGGTGCACTGAGTTCAGGTATTGGCTCAGGTATAGAAAAGGCTTCTGGCATGTCAACCTGTGGCTGCTGCTTCTTCTCTGGCCCCCATTCCCCCAGCATCACAAGCTCCTTGTTCTTCCCCTTCCTCTCCAGCCGTTCCAGCAGGCAAACTTTATCCCTGCCTCTGCATGGATTTCTTTTCTCTGAAGGCAGTCCGCTAGCCTGCCCATGAATTGCTGGAGTCTTGATTTTTGCTAGCTCTGTTCTCCTCTTCCTCTCCCCGCAGCCTCCAACCTCCTACAGACCTCTGCACCAAACGCAGAGGGAGCAAGGCAGCTGCTCTACAGCAGTGCTTCTCAGTCGGGTACACGTACCCCGGGGGTACGCAGAGGTCTCCTGGGGGCAAGTCAACTAGATATTTGCCTGGTTTTACAACAGGCTACATAAAAAGCACCAGCGAAGTCAGTACAAACTAAAATTTCATACAGACAATGACTTGTTTATACTGCTGTATATACTAGATCCTTGTTTCTCAAGCTGGGTGTGACAGGATGGGTTATGGGGGATTGCAAGTGCAGGGCCGGCATTAAAGGGGTGACAAGCAGGAGAGCTGCGAAACAGAGACCTGCTAAAGCCAAAGTTCTGCCGCATGGGGCTGAAAGCAACCCTTTGAAAGGGGTACAGTAGTCTGGAAAGGTTGAAAACCACTGCAGGAGTTGCAAGTTAAGATGGCTTAATGCTCTTTCTGTGCCTCACTGTCTGGTGCAGATGGGAGTGGATAAATGCGTGGGAGTGGATAAGCCTGCTGGTGATCTCTGAGCCAGTGTGAAATGCTATAGAACACGGAGCTTGATCTCAGCACACAGAGGACAGACACTGTTAGCAGAAGACAGGCCCCTTCCTCCTGCACAGACCTTCTTTCTTTGCTTTCTGGAAGCGAATCTAAGTGAAATCCACCATTGATTGTGTTCTGATCTAAGTTCCCTCTAAGCTGCGTGGCTGCACAGCAGCCTATTAAGAGCCATGCAGGCTCTCAGGTCTGTGGTGGGGAGAGATGCCTCTTCCACAGCCCTGGACCTGCCACAGCACCCGGCCCCAACCCAGCCCAGCCTGGATACTACCGTCAGCTGCCTGCCAGTGACGGGGCGGGAGGTGGAAAGGAGCCCACAGCCACTGCCGCCCAGGACCTGCCATGGACAGGGAAGAGATGCCTATCCTGTGGCCCCAGCACTGGAGCTGCTGTGGTGGGGAAAGGCACCTATCCTCTCCAGCACAGGTGCTGCTGCAGGGAGAGAGAGAGCTGAGGGGAGTTCTCTCACCCTTCATAGCCCCAAGGCAGCCTGCACCCCAAATTGCTTGTCCCCAGAGCCCGCACCCCCAGCCAGAGACCTCACACTCAGCCCCAGCCCTGAGCTCCCTCCCACACTCCGAAACCCTCTCCCCTACCCTCACAACATGAATTTTGTTATATGCACCAATATGGTGCAACATCACCTCCATATTGGTGCACATAACAAAATTCATTCTGTACATGTGTAGGAAAAATTAGAGGGAACCCTGGTTGTGATCAGAGCTGGTTGCAAATACTCCCCGTGAGCCTGTTGGACTCTCATTTTAGCTGCGCTGCGTGTTCTACTAGAAGCAGCAAAACGCCTCTGGATAAAAAGCCTGATATGAATCAGATTAGAGCCCAGCAGGCTTGGTACGTCAGGGCTCTATTTTATCAGTCAGTCTTGAGGGTAGCTCTTACGTCTTCTCCCTTCCAGCCTGAATTATGCTTTTATGGGAGATGCAAAATGGTTCTTAAGTTGCTTCAGCATTCCAAGTGTCTTCTAGACAGTAATAGATTGTGTTGGTTGCAGCCTCAGGCAGTGTAGTATGTGGTGTCATCTCCTGCTAGGGCTACCGTGGACTAGCCTGCAAGCTCGTGCGCCAGACAGATCTCTGCCTGTCGAGTCTGCCCCAGATACCTCCCCAGTTACTCCTTTTTAACTGCTCTTCAATGCTTGGTCTTGCTGCTTTTCCTGTTGCAGAGAGGAAGCTTCTCTGCTGGTGGTCAGCCACCTTCCCTTCTGGCTAGATTTTCTTTTGCTGATTTCTGCTGTCGGTATTGCTCGAAAAGTAGATGCAGCAGCTGGCATGGGAGTAAGGGGGTAGGTAAAGAAGTGATGTCAGAAACCCCTTAGCAAACTGAGCAGGTCCGGGGGGAGGTTTACAGTGTTTGTGGCTGAAACCAAATACTTAATGCTAGACTGAAAAGCTCTGCGGGCATTGCTTATTTTGCGTCCCAGTCTACACGTCTAGTTGTGAGCAGTACTCTGGTCCTAATCCTCTTCTCACAGGGTGTTCGGGGCAGAAGGTTAAGCGCCAAACTCAGTTCCTGGAATGGCATGTACCGTCTGAAAGAGGAGACATTTTTCTTCTGGCATCTATTGGGAATCAAAACCCAACCCTTTTCCTTGGCCCCATTCATCGCAAACAGCCCTCTCAAATTGTGTTCCTCACTCAAGAAAACAGCTCAGTGTCTGTGAGCAAGCTGCCTGTAACAGTGCGGTTTCAGACTAACTGCATTAAACTCATGCGAAAGGCTGTGTGGATGCACTTATTAGCTTGTTAGGAATTGGCTAAAGCCAACCTGAGATAATTGTCCACATAGGTGTTCACACTGGTTCTGCAAAATCAGTTCATGTAGACGAGCTCCAAGTCCCTTTCTATAAGGAATTTGGGGTGAGGAGTGAGACTGGGTTGGGAGTGTTGAGCCCTCAGCCCCCTGTCATGTCCCCCACACGTCTATTACTCTGTCCTTTCTTTGCTGTGTAAACCCTCTTCTCTCTGCCTTTTTTAATGATTGCAGCTGCTAATGAGGCTTCTTCTGACCAGATCTGTGTAGGCAGCCGCCTGCTGGCAGAAAGCACCAGGGCATCAGACGAAAGGATACCTGCAGTGATTGCTTAGCCATCTGTGGCATAACCAAATATTTACCATCCACAGATGCATTTTTAAAGTACAAAGTGTTGCTGTTTTCCTCTCTCCACAATCCTGTGTATTGCTCAGTGGGAGCTGCTCTTCTGCTAACCCATCATCTGTGGGGAGAGAAGTGGAAAGGCTAAGACAAGGCTGTAGGAAGCCCCGAGAATGCAGTATGGACTGCATGCCTCCCAGTGTCACATGCGGTCTGATTCCTCCGTGTGTGTGCTAGGTTTGGGGTAGGGGAATGGACACCAGGATTGCGATCCTCTTGTTGCACATAGTTATCAAGTTGAAGGCTGATGCTAGCTAGGGAGGTCAAAGTGATTGCCCAGCCAGCTGCCATTTCAACGCTCCGTTTGTAGTCGGGGGTGTGTGTGTGACCAGGGTCATTTTCAGACACAAAGGGGAACTGAAAAGCATTTAATCTTGACTCCTAAATCCCCCTTTCCCCCGCTCAGACAAACCTGACCAAAGGCAAAGGAGCGAGAGGAATGGCTGGGGGTGGGGACACCCCCAGTAAGGAAGCTGCACTGCAGATGGAAGTCACTCTTCCGTATCTGCCAAGGCCCAGGTTGAGGCTCCTGGTCGCCTGACGTGCACTTGTCACTGAACAAGACCCACTTTCAAACATTGGTCGGGTGGGGCTGCAGAAGACCTGGTTTTCAGTGAAGCTGGGGGACAGGCCACAGCTGCTGCACCTGTTTAAAAATGGCATTTTGAGGGGGACTCGGTCTCACACCAGGGCAGTGGGTCCAGGAGCACACACAGTCCAGGAGTGTGGTGGGTGACGTGCTTTTCTGAGCCCTCTTGCTCTTTATTTTAATCCATTGTAAGCAGCTGTAAGCCAGTGCAGTCAAGGCAGCTAGAACTCCATGTGCCAACTCAGTGCTCCCTAGCCCTGCTGCACTGGGCAGTCCTCCGACACGTATCGTGTCCACACTCCCCTTCGTGGAAAACGGTCCCCTTGGCCAATCCCCTCCCTCCCTCGAGTTGCTGTTCCCGGTGTTGATGGTGGTTTTTATGGCAAAGCAGAACGCTAACTTTTTGTCAAATTTCTTTTGTCGTTGTTACATAGAAGGGATCTGGGGAAGGGTCATTCTGAGATACGGGCGTGGTCTCTGGCCAGCTTTGTAACTAGTGTGTTTTTTAAAAATATTTCTTTTATATACTGAGCACTTCTGTGTGGACACTTTTTAGGCCGAGTCAGTTCTCAAAGCTGCTTGCCAACAATTTCAAGTCTTTTGCGCTAAAGGTTGGATCCGGCCTGCGTTTAAAGGCAACAATTAATTTTTAGAGAGTCGAGTTCCAGTCTGTCCTCTCTCTCTGTTCCATGGAGACTGCCGCTTGCAAGGACTCGTAACTTGCAAGTGAAGAGGGGAAATTAATTATGTTTTAATTAAACACATGAATTTTTGTCACAGATGTTCTAATTTTATCTGGGATCACAGCTGAGCCTCTCTAAGCTGGAACATGACAATGGTCTTCCTCCTCTTATAAATTGGACCCCCTTGCCCCCCAGTTAGTGGTTTGCTGATGGTTAAAACTTGCTCTGATCCCACATATAAAGGCAAGACAGAGCCTTAGTTCAGCCTAGTGTTGAGTCTCTCACCACAGTTGTTTCGTTGTAGCATAGGTGCCTCCTTTGAACAAATGTAGAGTCCGTCCTCTTATAAGGGTGAATCAGCAAAATACAGGGCTACTTTCTAATTGTCAGTTTCTAGTGTTCCAGGGGCTAGGCTCTGCCAATACATATGGGGGCATCTTTCCTTCCTAGCCAATCTGAGCTTTTAGGGGTTCAGCTCTCACATTTTTGGTGGTTTTCCCCCTCCCCTTAACAGGGGATGAACCCCTATTTTAAAAAAGTACATCTCTGACAAAATGACACACTCTCCCCTGGAGAGTTCAGAAGCTATTGCTCAGCAGGCTGGATCATTTCAAGGTCTGACACATTTTAGTCCTAAATGATTTGACAGTGTTACTTTAAACTATGGGCCCAACCCTCTCTCCTGCCAGCTGTCCAGTCACTGCTTGGTGTGAGTAAAGGCTGCAGGATCAAGCGCAATTGGCAGAGACTTGAGAAGGACCCATGGCTGCTCCCGCCACGTGCCAGGCGGTATCTGTTTCCTTGCTGTGTCACCGCTGCGTTGCCTAGGCAGTAGGTGGCACAGCGCTGTTGGTGTGGGGGCCGTGGGCAGCATTTGAACCCGTTTCTGTGTTAGAACTGACTTGCCAGGAGAGAGTGAGACTCTGTCCTGCAGACCGTAGCCAGGCGCTACTGTGTGGCGCAAAGTGTCTGTCGGAGCCGGCATGTGGCTCATGGCTCTCCCCTCTATCGTGTGATGTTCGGTAGTGTAGCCTGTCTCTCCGCTGATGTATGTTAACGCTTTTTTTTAAATGGTGATGTTTTTAAAATAGGGATTTTTTTCCCATCATGAGACTGACATGTTACAAAGGCCTCCCTGTCCCTTCGCACTCTTTCATACTCTTGTATTGGTTCTAATAAATGGTTACTTTTCAATACAGGATCCTGTGTGGTTTTTCCTCCCCTGCTCTTGTCTCCGTGTGTGTGGATATAATTGTCCTGCGTAGACACCCCCCTACACAGCCCCTGCTCTTGGTGCATCACTCAGTCACATGGGCGAAACAGACACATCAGGCCAGATTCTGAGCTGGTGCAAAGCACCCTAGAGCCATGGAAACTAATGGAGCTACCAGTGTCCTTTCAGGCACGGTCGGAGCAGGAAATTCTTCCCTGCGATAAAGTCAAGGCTGGTGCAAGCTGCTGTTTCTCAGCCCTGCAGACTAATGTCCTGTCGGGATATAAGGGGAGGCAGTTATGGGGTGAACTCCCACACACCTGGCCCCCCTCTCATGTGCCTCAGCCCTGCCCTGGGAAGGGACTGTCCCTATCCTTCGCCATGTCACATTCTGCCCTCATCTCTCTTGTGTGCATCGGGGGCTTCCCATTGAGATTTTTCACCTCCCCTTGGGCGCCACCCACAAAAGGGGCCTATGGAAAAGTCATCCCTCTGTGTCCATGCTGGCTCCACAATCCTAGCACAGCCAGCTCGTGTGACTGTTAAACGGTCAGCAGTGGAAGAGTTCATGCTTCCAAATGCCAGTGGTGTCACTATGTTCCAGTGTCAACGCAGCAGCCAGGTGTATGGGGCAGCCCCTGAGGCTGGGTCTACACTATGCACTTCAGTAGAACTACGTTGGTCAGGGGTGTGAAAAATCCACCCCTGAGCGATGCAGTTACATGGACCAACTCCCTGTATAGAGCTTCTCCCACCACCAGCTACCGCCTCTCGCGGAGGTGGAGTCATTAAGCCAATGAGAGAGCTCTCCCGTTGGCTTACAGGGTCTTCACCAGATGCGCTACAGCAGCATCAGGGCGGCTTCCCCCATGCAAGTTTGCGGCATAGACTCAGGCAGTCAGTCCCATGGGGTTGCAGATGGATGGTTCCCTGGGTAACCAGACAGGATGATTTCACTGCAAGCTTCAATTCTTTAGATGGGGGGTAATCCCTAGAGGGGGCTGGAGCCATGTGATTTCCCCCCCCCCCCACCACATGCAGGCTCAGTCCCATCAGTGCTAAACCTGATGCAACTCTTCCTGCCTCGGGGCATCTTGCAGTGTACCTGTGAGGAACCTGGCCCTGGCTGGCTGGACTCCTGGGTTCCATTCCTAGCGCAGAGCAGGGAGTGGACTCTAGTGGTTTAAGCAGGGGGGGGCTGGGAGCCAGGACTCCTGGGTTCTGTTCTTGCTGCTGTGCTGGCAGCACTCGGCTTTGCGAAGGCGAGTCTATGTTGGCTCTGCTGCAGGGGAGCGAATGGAGCCACACGGGACAAGCTGCAGCTTTCACAAGTGGCCTCTGCTGGGGCTGCCCAGTTTGGGGGTGTCCTGTGTGGCCTGATTGCTCCCAGCACCCAAAGCCCATGGGTTGCAGGTCCCAGCACCTCTGTCCCTCAGACCCCTGCCCAAACACGGACACTGAATAGCTTGCTCAGTCTACAGTGGGATCCAGGCGTCCTGACCTCATTCTCCATCAGTTCTGGGCACTGGACGTCATTCCACTCTGAGCTAGGGAGAGAAGCTGGGTGTCCTACCTGGAGCTCCAGCCTGCACACCTGAGAGCCTCTGTGGGCGTGTGGGCCATGGCTTTGGCGAGGACTTGTCCGTGGGTTCAGACATGTCCACATGCTGCTCCCATGCCCTGCTGTGGGGCTGGCAGCGCCGTGGCTGGCATGGGCAGAGCCTGGCCCAGAGGGAGGATGGGGCCGTGAGGGTGGCTGGCAGAACTCTGGAGGGTTGTCAGAGCTCAGCTGTGTGGTTACGTCAGGAGCTGTTTGGATGAAGGGGGGAGAGGGAAGCAGGCAGGGCATTGGAGGGGGCAGCAGGCCATGGCGTGGGAATTGGAGTGGAGAAGGGGAGAGAATTCAGGGAAGGGGGGGGGCATGATAGGCTGTGAGGGATGAAGCAAATTAGGCTGGGGCAGAGCTTCCTTCACAGAGCAATTTACACAGATGCTAGGATGCCATTAACTGCAGGGGCTGGGAGCCAGGACTCCTGGGTCCTGTCCCCGGCTTGGGGAGCGGAGGAGGGTCAAGGGAGACGAGGCTGGGAGCCAGGACTCCTGAGTTCTCTGCCATCCGTTCATTAGCTGTGTGCTAGGTGGCCGAGACGTGTCACCTCGCCCCTCCCGCAGGCGGCTCCATTATCCCCCCGCCCCCCTTTCCTGCACACAGCCCGCGGGCCCGGGGCTCCCTAACCCTGTCCTCCAGCGACACCTGGTGGCCGAGTCGCGCCCTGCGCCGGGAAGGCGGGAGGCGCTGCCCTGGGCGTGAGTGGGAAGGGAGGGGGCTGGCCAAGGGCAGTGGCCAATGGGGGTCTATGCCCCCCCCACCCCCCGGGTGCCTACAAAGCCCTTGTTCAAACGCTGGTGCAGGCCCGGACTCCTGGGTTCTATCCCCAGCCCTGGGAAGGGAGTGGGGTCTAGTGCAGTGATTTTCAACCTTTTTTCATTTGTGGACCCCTAAAAAAACCATTTTGAATGGAGGTGCAGGACCCCTCTGGAAATCTCAGACAGGCTGTGGCCCCCCAGGCGCCTGCGGGCCCCTCGCTGAAAACAGCTCATCCAGTGGCTCAGAGCAGGGAGGGCTGGGAGTCGGGACAGGTGTGTTCTATCCTGAGCTCTGCCATGCATGTGTGCTGTGTGCCTGTGTAGACAGGTCCCTGCCTCAGTTTCCCCATTTTCAGCATGCACCTCAATCTACTTCAGACGCTGTGAAAAAGAAAGAGGCCAAAGTGCTGCGGGGTCCTCTGAGGGGAGGTGCCAGTTGTTTTAGTGACAATTAAATGAACTTTGAAACAGTTTCATTGAACTAAAAACCCCACATCTGTTCCCTTTCTCTGCCAGAAGCCATCAAAAGGCCTTTATCCCGCAAGCTCCGACTACAAGCGCCGTTTCATTACATAGTAGAATAACCACATAAAAATAACCAATAACGCTCCACCCTACCCAGGGCAAATATGTTCAGATTTTGTGATATTTCATATTTTACATAAGATTTACTTAACTTTTACACATTATTGGCTTCGTTCATTCATTTCTTAGCTTGTCTTTTCTTATTGATCTTTTATACTTATCAGAACAGGGCTACAGTTCACAGGACTCCCAAGTGGCTGCAGCTTTTAGGCATTCTTGTAATCTACACATTTAGCAGTAATAACCGTATACTAATAATCAAATACTGCAGTAATAATGATTATCTGCATCCATTTCTGTGTGTTATATTTTAATGCAATTTGTAATGAGAGGGAGTTTTCATTGTTACTCGTGTCACACTCTGCATGGATTGTAGTTATTAGATTTACTGATTTTCTTAGAATTAACCCATTTGCTCTGACCTTTCATAGCTCTGCCTTTCGGGTTGCTGTGCCTAGAATGGCCACGGGGGGGCGCCTGTCCCTGCTGGAGGCTGGGCGAGACAGTGTCTCTGCAGAGGAACCGGCTGGTGACAAATCGCTGCTCGGACCCAGCGTGGGGAAGCTGCGGATCCAAGGCCGCGTCCCTGCTGGAGAGATGCAGCTGAGCCGCAGGGAGCCCCCGAAACGGGACTGAGGGGCCCTGGCAGAGCCCAATGGAACAGTGCCCCTCACTCCCGACCCGCAGCCCCTGCAACCCCAGCCCTGGGCTCCCCCCAGCTCTGCCGGAGCCCCTCACTCCCGACCCGCAGCCCCTGCAACCCCAGCCCTGGGCTCCCCCCAGCTCTGCCGGAGCCCCTCACTCCCGACCCGCAGCCCCTGCAACCCCAGCCCTGGGCTCCCCCCAGCTCTGCCGGAGCCCCTCACTCCCGACCCGCAGCCCCTGCAACCCCAGCCCTGGGCTCCCCCCAGCTCTGCCGGAGCCCCTCACTCCCGACCCGCAGCCCCTGCAACCCCAGCCCTGGGCTCCTCCCAGCTCTGCCGGCGCCCCTCACTCCCGACCCACAGCCCCTGCAACCCCAGCCCTGAGCTCCCCCTAGCTCTGCTGATTACCCTCAATGTGGACCCACAGCCCCCTGCTGTCCCAGCCCTAGGATCCTCCCAGCTCTGCTGTTGCCCCTGAATCCCGACCCGCAGACCCCTGCCAGCCCAGCCCTAGGCTGCCCCCAGCTCAGCCAGTGCCCCCAATCGCAAGCCACAGCCCCCTGCTTTCCCAGCCCGTGGCTCCCTCCAGCTCTGCTGGAGCCCCTCACTTCCGACCCGCAGCCCCTGCTACCCCAGCCCTGGTCTCTCAGAACCCAACAGTTCTCCTGACTCTTTCTCCTCCCCTCTACCTCTCCCCCTTTATCCATCAGCTCCCCCTTCTCTCCTGTCCTCTCATTCTCCTTGCACCTCCCTCGCCACCACTTTCCCCCTCCCCGCTCCCGCTCTCCCTGTTGAATTATGGGAAACAGCGCGTGGCCTCGTAAAATATTATGAAGACATCTGTAGCGCCGGGCGGGTTTATGAGACGTGACCCTTGCTGGCACGTTGTAAACCCTGCCGGGGCTCAGCCAGGGCCGCCATCTGTCTGCCATCCGCGGGGAACACTGCAGAGAGATGCTCCATGTCCCGTCTATCCCAGGGAGGCAGCGGCTGGGCAGGGGATGACAGGCCGGCCCCATTGGGCACTGCCCAGCTCCGCCGATGGCGGTGCCCCTTTACTAATCAGGATCTATGATGCATTAATTATCGATGATTCAGTATCAGCCCTTTCCCCCTCCTCAATCCATCGCTTGGAGCCCGTCCCAGCTCCTGGCAACTCCCAGCAGCCTCTGAGCCGAGACCCATCTGGGGCGAGGGTGGGGGAATCTGGGGTATTTCCCATTAGAAGGATATTGGGGCTCCTGCAGATTCTCCCCCCTTTCCGACAAGACCAAGTCAGTTTCAGACCCTGTGTCCCTGGCGCCAGGTGACCCAAGCTGCAGTCGGGACTCGCCCGGCCTTGTGCGCTTCACAGCACGTGGCCTCACAAAAACACCCTCTCCTGCCCTGGCCAGATACCCGTATTGACGGCCTGCACCCACAGACACCAGGCCAGCTCCCCTCATATAGCCACTCTGCTGGCATGGGAGAGAACAGGACACGTCCAGGGCCACTCGAGGGCTCCCAGGGTGTTGAAAGGAGCCTGCCCTAATGACATACACCCCAGGAACAGAGTCCTGGTATGAGGGGTTAGTGTGCATGGAGCAGTGTGTGTGTGTGTGCGCGCAGGGGACAGTCCATGTGCATGCACGAAGCAGCCTCACAGAGCCAGTGGCCAGGCCACCCAAACTCCAGTCACCAGGATGTAGGAATTGCTGGGTAGGATCAGCCCTGGGCTCTGTCCGCACCACTCCCCCATCTCTGATACCAGCTGCTTTGAAGGACAGCGCAAGACCTGCTTCTGTCACAGACTTGCCTTCCCAAGAGGGCGCTGGAACCCAGGAGTCCTGACTCCCAACCCCCGCCCCCCAATTCTATCCCACTAGACCCCACTCACCTCCTACCACCAGAGATAGAACCCTGGAGTCCTGACTCTTAGGCCCATCCCCCACCCCCTGGATGATCTGGCCTCCCATTGTCCGTTAGCAGGAAAGCACCTTGTCCAGCCTCCGAACAAGTCGCAGTCACATCCTGTGAGGGGGGGGTACCTCCCGCTCATGAAATAGGAGCTAATTTGTGCATCGAGCGCTTTATTAATATGTATATTTATTAGGAATCAAACAGGGCTCGTTAGCAGTAATTGGCCTTGGAAGAATTCTGAACACATCGAACTGTCCTGTCCATGAGAACCACCCAGGACCCTGCTGCGGGGTCCAGGTGAGGCCGATGCTGGGGCCTCTTGCCCAGGGCTTACAGCGGGACCGGGGCCTCGAGTCTTCTTGAGTCCTCTTGGGTGCCACAAACCAGTTGACAAAGCAATTGGACCCAGTTTCCTTTTGGGAAAGAACAGGTCAAATAGCCAGAAAAGTGGGTGAGATCAGCATCAGGACACCTGGGTTCTGTTTCTGGCTCTGCCACTGACCTGCTGGGTGACCGGTCCCTGCCCTGTGCCTCAGTTTCTCCTCCCTCCCTGTGTGTATTTGGATGGTGAGCTCTTTGGGGCAGGGGCTGTCTGTGTCTGTGCAGTGCCCGGCGCCCGGACCCCGAGTTCAGCTGGGATCTGTAGATGCTGCTATCACACAAATAATTGATAACTGATCGGCAACCGTTTCCCCAGCTGCAGGCCCCTCTCCACGGGCTGTGTCTCCCGGAGGCCAGGTTATTTGCTAGTCACAAGGATTTGTGAAAATACTGGTGCAAGCACCTCCCAGCTCAGCACTGCCAGCTCATCCACAACAGGCCTTGTTCACGCCGTCAGAGGGCAGAAGATTATCTAGTCTGACCCCCAGCGAAACCCAGGCCAGAGGATTTCACCCACTTACCCTGTACTGAACTCAGTAACTTACCTGGGCCACAGCATCGTCTGGAAGGGCCTCGGGGATGACCTTGAAGCCATCCAGGGATGGAGACTCCACTTCCCTCGGGACGTGGGTTCCCCTCATTAATCCCCTCCCTGTATTTCTCGGCTGAGAGTGGCTGGCTGCCAGCTACTGGCTCTGGTTAAATTAAAGTGCCCGTTGGTACGCGGGGCTGATGTCCCAGGAAGGGCCTTAGACACTGATCCAGTCACCTCGGGATCGGCTGATCTGCTCAAGCACTGTCAGGCTTGGCCTCCATTTAAAAGGTGGGCAGCCCACAGGGTACCTGGGTCAGGGTGTGGGGAAAACCAGGCTTGGCCGCGGAGACACAGCCGGGCCAAGGCAGGGAGGTGCTCCTACCACGAGGGGAAACCCCACCCGGCCAGGGGCTGTGACACCCTGGGGGGCTTAGGCCAGCTTAGCTCTGCTGCTATAGCCCCGCAGGGCGGCCGTGGCCTCAGGCTCGGGCCCTCGGAGTGTGTTTGTCATTGTGGTTCTTTGAAATGCTGCCGTGTGACTTACAGCATCCGGGCACGGAGCAGGAAGTGTCACGGCAGAGCCTCTGCGTGTTTGGTGACTCGTGGTGTTGGCCAGGGGGGACTGATGGGGGAATCTAGCCGCAGACGTGTCGCTGGCCAGCAAGCGGGTGCATCTGTCACTTGCAGGGCGTGATCTGCCCAGCTCTAGGGGTGCTTGGCCATCAGGGGGCGCTGTCCCTTGCTGGAGAGACACCAAGGCAGGGTCTGGAGGCAGAGAAGGAAGGACAAAGAGAAGGACATTCTGGCTGCAGTGTGGAAGGTGCATGCGTGTGCATGTGTGTGCGTCGATGTGTGCAGCTGCATGTGCACCGTGCGGGCGTGTGTGTGCGTGTGCATATGACTGTGTATCCATGTGGAAGGTGCATGCGTGTGGATGTGCAAGCGTCGCTGTGTGCAGCTGCATGTGCACCATGCGGGTGTGTGTGTGCGTGTGCATATGACTGTGTATCCATGTGTGTCCCCCACACACTCACAACTGTGCTGTGCACACACAGCTGAGCCATTTGTTTTTTAATTCACAAACCAATGCCGCTGTCTTTCTGCTCCAGAAGCCCAAGAGGCTTGAGGCCCCCCCCCCGCCCCCAGGGATGGCCCTATCATTGTGGGCTCTCCCGCCCTGACCCTCCTCCCTGCTGAGTGTGGTGCTCAGGCCCCACTCACTCTTTGGTCTCTGGTGATGAGGGCACTGTCAGTGCCATCCGGGAGCGGGGGTTGTGTGGCAGGGAGGTAGTATGGCCTAGTGGATAGAGCACTGGACAGGTACTCAGGACACCCGAGCTCTATGCCCAGCTCTGCCAGGGCCTGGGTGACTGTGGGCAACTCGACCCCATGCTGTGCCTCAGTTTCCCCTCTCGCCCTGTGTGTCTTCAGGCTGAGAGCACTTTGGGCAGAGACTGTCGTGCTAGGTCTGTGCAGTGCCTGGTGCGATGGGGCCCAGGGCTGTTGTAACGCACATGGGAATAATAACCACAGGACTGAGACCCAACAAACTCATCTCACCAGGCTGCTATGGGTGGGAACAACCTTCTGCGAGGGGTCCTGCTCCCTGCCCCAGCACCGAGCCAGGCCTGGGTTCCCTAGTGGAAAACCGGGCAGCAGGGTACCTCCCGGGTGAAAAGACACTCATTGTTCAGCGGAGTTTGGGCAGGGCCAACGGGGCCCTCAGAATGACCCTCCGTCCCCTGCTTGGGCACCTTTCGGCCAAGGGCCTTGAAGCACCAGAATCAGTTCATGTAACAGGCTGAGTCATGAGTCTCCAAGAACCCCTGCCCCTGCTGTGGGCCAGGGAAGAAGCAACATCCCCAGTCTACCAAGGGGAAACTGAGCCACAGAATGGGGACGAGATTGACCCAGGGTCATCCAGGGTGTCAGTGGCAGAATTAAAGCCCAGGAATCCTGATTCACAGTCCTCCTGAGCTACCAATGAGCCATTACTCCCTCCAAGGGCTGAGTGCAGAACCCAGGAGTCCTGACTCCCAGCCCCCGTTCTAACCTGTGAGGCCCCACTCCCCTTCCCAGAGCTGGGTCTAGAACCCAGGTGCCCATTGGAGGGAACTGGGTTTCCCTTGGGATTTGTCTCTGCCAGGGGCCACGTACCGTTAGCTGCCATGGTCACTAGCTGTGACACTGCATACGGACTTGGCTGCAGGCTGCCATGGGGCAGATGGGGCCTTGGAGAAGCTGGCCCAGCGGCCCCTCCCCCTGACCTAGATGTGTCGTCATCCTGGTAACGCTCCCCATGGTGACGCCAGGACGAGAGTACCAACCCCAGAGCCACCTCTAAACAACAGGGTCCGCCCCTACGTCAGCTGTGACTTCTCCGCATCGATTTCACCAGCCAACTGCATCCGGTGCAAACTCCTCAAGCACTTTAACAGCCTTGGTTCGGAGTCACAGGCAGACCCCTTGGGCTCTCCAGGCTGGCTCACCTTCCAGGTAATCAGCAAGCCCATTCAACCTTTATGGCTAATCCATGCCAAGCAGCTGGGGATCTCTTGCTTATGCTAGAAACACCTGGCCTCTCCCTCCCCCGCCATGTCCAAACAGCGTAGAGATGCTCAGTTCTTGTGTTGGGGTTTTGATCTCCCTCCTGCCAGGTGCCCTGAGCAGCAAACTCAGCTGACTGGAGGAATCCACCGTGCCCGATTCACCTCAGCACCAAGCATCTTTAGTTCTTCTGCCGATGGAGTCTCAACCCAGATGTGGGGCATTTCCAGCTGTTAGGGCCACACAGGGCCTGGGCTGGCCTCTCTGGGGCTTTCCTTGCATATGGGGCGGGGCAGTTTCTGTTAATGGCCCTCCCCGTACTGTGTCTCAGTCCAGTGGCTCCAAATACGGCCCCTCGGATATCAGATCCCCACATCAGACATTATGTGTGAGATGAATCCAGTCACAGGGTCTCCACACTTCCTTACCATTCGAATACCAATGTTATAGCTATCAACCCACCAGTGAGCCGGTCAGACCCCAGTTACGTCACTGTCAGTGTCCCGTGGAGACAGATCCCAGCTACGTCACTGTCACCATCCTGCGGAGACAGATCCCAGCTACGTCACTGTCAGTGTCCCGTGGAGACAGATCCCAGCTACATCACTGACACCGTCCCGCAGAGACAGATCCCAGCTACGTCACTGTCAGTGTCCCGTGGAGACAGACCCCAGCTACATCACTGTCACTGTCCCGCGGAGACAGACCCCAGCTACGTCACTGTCACCGTCCCGCGGAGGCCTTGGCATGAGCTGGCCTCTGGCTGGAAGCATCACAACCTCTCACACCATCCCAGTCCTGGCGGGGAGGCAGCCAGGCAGAGAAGCAGACCTCTGCCCCCCGCACACACATCCCTGCTGGCTGCCAGGTTGGGTGGAGGACAAGGTAGCTTCACCCCAATGTGTCCAGCCAGGATCTCGTGGAGAAGTGGCTTTCCTGTGCAGGCTAGGAGCCCTGGGGCTGGGTCCCTGGCCATGGAGGGGGCTATTTAAAGTGTGCATTACAGAGGAGGTAAGTATCCTTATCCCCACTGTAGAGATGGGTAAACTGAGGTGCGTGGCGGGGACTTGCACAAGTTGCCCAGCGGCAGAGCTGGGACTAAAACTCAGGTCTCCCAAGTCCCAGTCCCGTGCACTATACACTAGGCCACACTGCCTCCCCTACTGTGGCAGTCTGTGTGTGGTGCTGGGGGCGGGGGGGGGGGGAGCAGCATGGTGACCCCTCTCACCCCCTGTGACTTCTCCTTTACAAGCCTCACAACCGCGATTTTAATGAAAAGGCAACAGCCATTTTCCTGATGCACAGCGCCGGGCCTCCCTTCCAGGGACAGGTGTCCCCGGCCAGACAGACGAACATGCTGAGGTAGGGCCGGACAGCGGGGCATGCAGAGCCTTACAGGCACACGGAGCAGCATATGCCCAGCCCAGTGAGGACACAGCCAGACACGCCAGTAGAGACTGGGGACACAGCTGGAACTCTGCCTGTGACGCTTGCACATAGGTGCTCAAGGGTATTGATGGGTGGGGCAAGTGTATCAAGGACCCTCCCCCCATACCCTTGGGCACCAGTTCAAATCAAGCTGCAGTGAGTGAGAGGAGGGATGTGTGTCATGCTAGTTGCCTTGTGCCATGGACCAGGACTCAGGGGGGCTGGCATTCTCTGCTTTGCCACCGAACTGTGGGGAGAACTTGGACAAGTCCCTTCCTCCCTCTGTGCCTCAGTTTCCCCTCCCACCCATTGAGCTGTGAGTTCTATGGGGCAGGGCCACCCTGCACCCACTCAAGGTATTGCTGTGGCCCCCTGTAGTGGCTGGGGCATATGTAGAAGTTGGGGAGTGACCTGCAGCCCTGACTCCCAGAGGTGAGTCTTTTAGGTCAGGCAGGAGAGACTCACGTGCTTAGATCCGTGGGTCTCAGGTTTGACCCCTGAGGCTGCCAATAGGCAGGGTCGACAGTGTCAGTTGCCCAGTGAGTCTCATTTTCAGTCGCTTATCACTTTGCCACACGTTAGCCGGTCAGGCTGAATTTTCCTGACCTGGGCGCCTGCTTCAGGAGGGAGTTGGCTGGAGAATTTCAGTTAACGTAGGTTCTGAGAATAAGACTGAAGAGGCAGACACTTTTGCCCAGGTTAAACCAATTCTGGTGCCCTTTGAGTGGCTCTAGTGGCCCCTTGGGCTGGGGCAGAGACTTGAAATTTGGCAGGGGGGTGGCCAATCGATGTGGCAGGGATGTGCCTTTTGCCATCCCTGGGAAAACCCACCCAAATTTGGCTAAATTGTGAGCCTTTGGACAATCACAGCTTGCACATGCTCGGTAGAGGCCTAGATTTTAGCAGCTGAAGTCCCTGAAGGGTCCGTCCATACTCCAGCCCGGGGCCAAGCACGACTTTCCCTGCAACTGCAGCTCCAGGCTGCTGCGGGCTGGGGGTTATTGTACTTAAAGTACAGTACAGGATCTTTTCAGGGGGAATAAGGCAAAACGCCACATTGATTAGCAATGCATGTATTAATTAACACTGTATCATATGCTTAGGGTATATTACACTCATGCACTCTCTCTCACACACACAAGCCCACACACTCCATCTTGTTGTTACCAACTGGTTGCTCCCCTTAACTGCACTGGCCAGGTGAGTTAGATGGGGAAACTGGGCTTCTGCTGACCCAGATCAATGCTCCCATGTTGACAAGACGAGACCCGGGGTCCTCTGCGAGATACCTCACCTTTATAGCAGCTTCCCTCTTGTGCAAATCGGCACCAGATTCAAAATCTGTGTCTGTGTCCATTGATCCTTTGTCCTGCTTTGATTCAATGCTGCACAGAGAGGGTTTCCAAAATAAGATGTTTGCTTCTAACCCCCCAGGCCGTCAGGGTGTCTGTTCCTCTTTAATGAGCCCACTTGACAGGTTTTATTGTCCTTGGGTCTGGCTCCCAGCCCCTCTCCAAGGGTTGAGGCTGTCTGGAGGTGCTGCCTTCCATGCCTTGCTCATCCACACCTCGTTCATTCAACAGGACAATTGCTTAAGGGAGTTGGGGGAGGGGAGATCTTGTTTTCCCAGCAAAAAGACATTTTTCTTCTATCTTATTCTATCCTTACAGGCTATAACATTCTACCAAGGGCGATGCAGTTTTGACATGAGGCTTTGATACAAAGTTTCCATAAACCAAGGCTCTATATGAGGCTTTGATATAAAGTCTTATGAAAACAGAGGTCACACAGGGGCCCACTACAAGGTGATATGAAGCGGCACAATGTAAAGTCATATGAAAATGATCAGAGATTTATCTACATTGTGGGCACCAGAACTGAGAGCAGGGGCCTGTCTTTCCTGTGCTCCTGGTGTCCCCACCCTGACCCCATGGCTGGACCCAGGCGGTGCAAAGGAGAAAGCTGCCTGATTCGCATGCAGAGGGGACAAGAGATGGTCCTGGGGAAGGAGGGAGAGAGATTGGGGGGGAGGGATAGCTCAGTGGTTTGGGCATTGGCCTGCTAAACCTAGGGTTGTGAGCTCAATCCTTGAGGGGGCCATTTGGAGAACTGGGGTAAAAATCTGGGGATTGGCCCTGCTTTGAACAAGGGGTTGGACTAGATACCTTCTGAGGTCCCTTCCAACCCTGATATTCTATGATTGGACCAAGGAACCTGGGTGGGGGTGAAGAGCAGGACTGGAGGCTGGTCAAGGGGGAAGGCTGGAACTGGGCCCCAATGCAAGGGGTGGGAATGGGAGATCTGACTGAGCTGAGAGGAGATTTGAGCCAGCTTGAGCAAAGAGGTGGGTGGGGTCAATGAGATTGGAGGAAGAGTTTCAGGAGGGAAATTTGGACAGAAGCAAGTAGGGGGAACTGGAGGGTGTGGAGGAAGAGCTGGGAGTGGGAACCAGGGGCTGAGTGGGCAAGGAGCTGGGTGGGGAGAGATTGGGATGGGGTAGGCACAGCTGGAGAACAGAACAGTGATGGGGCAGAAGAAGTCATGTTTGGGGGGATGTGCAGAAGGGTTAGACTCCCCTCCAGAGCTGGGTATGGGCCCCCAGGATGAGATGAGGGACCTGGACATTAAAGCCTCTCTAATGGAGCTGCACAAGGATGGAGGGCCCCTTCCCTGCTTCAAGGGCTTGACTTTCCCCCTTAATAACAGCAGGGCAGGACCCTGGTCCTGGCTGAGGGATGGTGAGATCCCTGCACTATGCACCCCAGATTCTCTCTCCCTTTCCTGCACTTTCTCCCTTTCAGAGCTCTTCCATCCATGGGACCAGGAGGCTTTTATCACCCCTGGGATTTGGTGCATGCTGGGCCAACCCTGATCTGTACAAGCTCGGTGCACTTGCTGGTGGCAGCTGTTGCTATGGCAACACCAGGTAGGTGGGTGGCAGGGGAACAGGAATTGCTCCCACAAATCGACCCTCCTGCCTGGGGCTTGCTTTGGGGAGTCAGTTTTCCCTGGGGTGGTTTGCTCTGGCAGCATTAACCCTCAGAGGCCCACGCTGCTGGCTGGAAGGGGATGGGGAGGGCCTGGGGTCCCCAATTACCTGGGCCTGAGAGAAGAACCTAGTGGTTAGAGCAGGGTGGATTGGGACACGACTCCTGGGTTAGATCCCTGGCTCTGGGAGGGGAGGGAAGTCCAGTGGTAAGATCAGGCAGGAGCCAGGACTTCTGGGTTTTATTTCTGGCGTTAGGCAACGAGGGGTGGCTGAGAATCAGCATTCCTGGGTTCTCTTCCCAGCTCTGGCAGGAGCAGTGTGGGGCTGGGAGTCAGGACGCCTGGGTTTTAGCCCTGGCTTAGAGAGGGGCAGTAGGGTCTAATGGTTAGAGCTGTATGTAGCTACATTCTGTTCCCAGCGCTGGGAAGCACCTTCACCTAGCAGAGTCAGCTGGGGCTTAGGTGGATGGGCAGGACTCCAGGGTTCCATCCCTGGCCTCTTCGCTGCTGTAAGCAGGTCACTTCACCTCCCCGTGCCTCAGTCTCCCCATTTCACCCCTTTGTGAGTGTCTGGGCGTGATGCTCTCAGTTGGTGCTAAGGATGCTGTGCCTGTCCGAAGGGACACAGGTCAGAGCATCGCTCCCAGCTCCGCTCTCAGAGGTGGGAGCATTTCTCACTTGTGCCAAAGGGGATGTCAGGCTGGCATCTGGTGCACCCCATAGACACAGCTACTCTGGAGATGGAACCAGAACCCCAAATCCAGCACTCCCCCCTTTCCATTTGGCAAAGGGATGGGGATCCAGGTCCAGGAATGGCAGCTGGGGCAACTTTTCTGGTAGCAGGAGGGGGCAGCGTGGTGGCAGGGACTCAGCAGGGCGTTCGCTCTGCTCCTTTTCCCCATTCCAGCCCTGATACCCCAGTGATGGGAGCATAAAAAACTCTCCAAGATAAAAGTCCCCCCCCCCACCCCACCTGACAGCTCTCACATCCCCCTGACTCCCCACCTTCTCCTGCCCTACTTACCACTCCATCCTGCACTCCCCACTCCTCCCTCTTTTCATTTGACTCCCTGAAATGGAGTGAAGGATTCTGGGAACCGGGCCAGTACAGTTCTGGGTAGACTTGCTACCGGGTTGAGCATTCCCAGCTGCTGTGGTGGAGCACTTCCAGATCCATGTTCACAGAGCCCAGGCACAGTGTGGCCATGGTTTGAGGTGGCTTTGGAGGTGGTCCCAGCTGCCTCCGATGAGATTTGGGCCAACAAGATTTGTGTGGCTGCAGCAGGGGTACAAAGGATCCTGGGAGACAGTGCCAAGAATTCCGAAAAATGAGTTCCTGGGAGGAAAAAGCTTGCGTGGAAGTGGGTCTGAGAGTCCAGGACAGCCTCAGATGCCCGCCAGGCTGTACACAAACCCCAGCATGGAGCCTCCAGCCCCCTATCAAAACCCCCAGGCCAAGAACCATTGATTTCAATGGACATTAGGAGTCCAAATACCTTTGAGGATCTGGGGCTAGCCCCCATGTACTCTGGTGGCAAACTCCAATGCACCCCCTGCCAGACCCTCTATTCACCCGCACCAAACCCCCAGGATTCTCCCACACCTCTCCAAAGCAAGGGCACCTGCTGGCTGGTGCCCTAGAAGCATCCCCCTGACCTGAATGCCCCAGCCAAGGCCTAACGAGGTGGGTGCTGCGCCTCGTAACCGGCTTGGGAATTATTGCCCCTATAAGGGTGGTGAGCACATCAGACTGATGGCACGTGCTGCTTGGCACCATCCCAAAACCACCAACCCGCTGCGCCTGGTGAGCCATCCATCAGCACGGGCACTAAACATCCGCGTGAGTTTTTAATAAGCAATTGATATTTAACTGGCTAAAAGGTATTAAATGTCATAGCCAAGAACTCAAGAACCTTCTCCAGCTTAATGTTCTGGGAACGGCAGATATTAATTGCTTCTGGTTTATGGTAATTACACAGCGCTGGCACGGCTCGGACACGGATCCTCGCAGCAGGTGAGGAGGGTCAGTTAACTGGGTTACTGGGGGTGGGGGGGGAGGCTGCTGTGCTCCCAGGTGTTGAGATCTCGCCTGAGTCATATGTAGCCTGTTGCTGCAGAGAGGAAGGAAGGGTCAGTGGTAGGGGGCTAGCTTAGCTCTTGATGGATCTGGGGTCAAATCCCTGCTCTGCCACAGACTTCTCACGTAAGTTCCTTCGCCCCAGATCCACAAAGGTCTTTAGATGCCTCACTGCCACCCTCCAACCCCCAGCTCTGCTGCTCAGACTGTGGAGACAGAACTACCCCCTCTTCCTGGGGCTCTGGTCTGTTCCTGAAAATTCCAGCTGTGGCTGACAGATGCCCACCCACCCCTGCCCTGGGGGAACAGGGGCCTGAGCTGTGGTCCCTTCAATTAAGTCTCCCTCTTGGGTATTCACCTGGGCACCTCCTGCTCCTCCATGGATGCCCAGGATGCTGAACAGGTTGGAGGAGCTAAGGCCCTGATCCTCAGGGATTCCCATAGAGTGGAAGTCTCTAGCTACATGCCCCCTCCCCCCCGCCTGTTAATTTCAGAGGTTCATTTTGCTGCCCATCACCATAGTATCTGGGCAGCTCCCATGTAAAATCCACAGCAACAGCGAAATCCCCAGTGGGCTCCCTGGCGTCTCGGGCTCGTCTTCCTCTTGGGGTGAATATAGTTGGGTCCTGCGTTATACTGATATGGTGGTGGCTGGCCACCGGGACTTGTGCCTCGGGCTCGTGTCCTCTGCTCTTCTGCTGGCCAGACTGCAGCGGGTAGAGTTAATTCTCCTGCAGCGTCATAGCCTATGTCGGCTCCGTGATGCGGGTGGGGGGTGGCTCTTCAGGGCAGGGCCTGTCATTTGGTTCTGGGTTTGTACAGCCCCTACTACCGTGGGGTCCTGGCCTGTGACTGGGGCTCCCAGGTGCTACCGTAATACACCTAATAAATAATGTACAGCGCCTAGCACACGGGTGCTAAGCCATGAGTGAGGCTTCTAGGTACTACCGTAATACAGTGTACAGCACCTAGCAGAATGGGATCCTAGTCTGTGACAGGGGCTCCTACTGCAACACAAAAAATGCATAATTCCAGGAGCTCTCCCCATCCCCTGCCATCCTGTGTGAATTTCCCTTTACTCCACCGGTCCCTGCTCCATCCTCCCCCTGCCCGTCACTTGGGTGAGCTGTGCACATTTAGCTCCTGGAGTCTGCACCCCCGCTGTGGTGGTCCCGGCCCCCTCCAGCGCAGCCCAGCGGTGGCTGTTTCGGCAGGAGTTAGCCGACCGCTGTAGGGGAATGAGCTGGGATTGCAGAGCTGGGGGAGGTGAGTGAAGCTCTGTGCAGGAGCAGAGAGAGAGAGAGAGAGAGAGTGTGTGTGTGTGTGTGTGTGCGCGCGCACGCCGTCTCTGCAAGGGAGGTCTTGTTCCCCCGAGCGCTGGGCTCCCTCCACAGGGCTTCACGGAGCCACATCTGGCTGTGTTAAAAGCTACTTCCCCTGTCAGAGATTTTCAAATAATATTTTGGGCCCTGCTTGAATGTTTGGCTCTGCTTCATTAGCGCTAACGAAGGCTGGAGTCACCGGCACCCACCCCAGGCTTTATGGCCAGGCTCACCCACGTAAACTCACCCTCATAAAGAAACGTTGCCAGGGCCTTGGGCAGCCAAGGGGGCTGTTTATCACCCTGCACCTGGTGCTAGCTAGTGAGAGAGGTGGGCTGGAATCGGGGAGAGGGGGGCACTTACACTGCTGGGGGTGACTGTGTCAGAATTTTGTGCACCCCGTCCCTCCACGCTGACATCCGGTTGTCTGGCTGGGGCAGGTCTGATTGACTCAGTGACTTGGTTTCCTAGAGAGCGTCTCCTTCTCTTTGCAGCTAGAATAACTGAGGTAGCAGGAGCACTGCAGAGCCTTGGCCTCCAGCGAAGCGGCTGAGAAGGGTTGTGCTGTGGCGTCACCATGGTATCACTGCAGCGTTGCCGGGGCGATTGCCATGGTGTCATTGCAGTAGTGCTAGGGGCAACTGTGTTGCTACAGTGTTGTTGAGGCCATCGCCACAGTGTCACTGCAGCGTTGTCAGGGGCGATTGCTGTGGTGTTGCTAAGGCAATCGCCATGTCCTTGCTGCAGTGTTGCTGGAGGTGGTTGCCATGGTGTCACTGTGGTGTTGCTGGGTCAATTGCAATAGAGTCATTGCAGTGTTGCCGGGGTGATTGCCAAGGTCTTGCTGGAGGCAAATTTCACCCCCGCCACACCCCTCCCTACAACTCCGCCAGTGCCCCTCAATCCCAACCCACATCTCCCAGCCCTGGGTTCCCCTGGAAGCCCGGATCCCTCTATGCTGGACACATAAGGGCCCCTTCAGATAGAGCCACTCCAACATTTTAACCTTCCGCTAACCCTCAGGAGCAGCACATGCCCTCAGCAAAGACTTTTCCCTGCTGAGGGGACCTGGCCAGAGCAGCCTGGGGCTGGGGGGGCTTTGCATTGAGCAGCCTGGAAGCCGGGACTGGCTCGCCCTGAGGTGAGGCTGTTGGGGTCTCAGCACTGAGTGAAGGGGGGCCTCCAGACTGAGTGAACTTCTCTCCTGCTGGGCTGAGGCAGGGAGTGGGGTGGGAGTGGACGTGGGTGGGACAAAGCTGCAGGAGACCCACTTTGTCAGTGAGAAGCTGCAAAGCTCGGATGGGGAGGGGCGGGGGAAAGCAGACCAGGTGCGTGGGACCAGGTGTGTGGGGTTGTGTGAATTCATGTGTACTTGTGTGCACATGCATGCTTGTGTGTGAACGTGCATGTGCATGACATGTCACCCTTTAGCGAGGGAGCTGAGACAGGCTCAGCAGCCCCGGAGCGCCTCCCACGGTGACAGCAGCTCCCCACACGGCGCCAGGCACTAAGGGCTGTGACTCTGGAAGAGGCTCTGCTCCAAGCTCCCTGGGTGTGATTTATCTGCCAGTCACGCTTGGTGTCTGCAGCACCTGGCTTCATTATATTCAGGCTTTCTTCCCCCTGCCTCCTTATGCCCCAGCCAGCAGCTCCCGGCACTGCCAGCCTGGCAGAGAAAGGCCTTTTCCAGCTCATCGGGCCTGCCAGGGCCCATCAGAGGCTTTTAGCCCTGCCTGCTAATTACCAGGGACAGGGTGTTTCGAGGGGAGCTCTGGGGCACACTGGGCCAGCGGTGAAGGGCTGCTGGGGGAGGGGTTTGTCTCAACACAAAGGGGGAGTTGGCTACAGAATAGGTGTGATGGCAGAGAGGGCCAGAGCCAGAACCTCCCCTCCAGCTTTGGACCCAGTCAGCTCCCGAAGGGGCTGAGCTGAACACCCTGCCCATGGGGCCAGCTTGGGTCTTGGATCTGGGCTCATGCCTAGGCAGACTCTGCCCCTTGCAGCGATACAGCATCTGGACCCGGGAAGGAGTCTCAGCTCTGCTCAGAACAAAGCAGGGATGCAGCTTCCCTTTGTTAAAGCAACTTTGTAAAATGTTTGTGTGTGTCTGCCGCTCCCTGCTGGAGGGGATGAGCCCTGCTCTGTGTGTGTGTGTGTGTGTGTGTGTGTGTGTGTGTGTGTGTGTGTCCCTGGCACCCCCTGCTGACGGGGATGAGCCCTGCTCTGTGTGTGTGTGTGTGTGTGTGTCCCTGCCGCCCCCTGCTGGAGGGGATGAGCCCTGCTGTGTGTGTGTGTGTGTGTGTGTGTGTGTGTGTGTGTCCCTGCCACCATCTGCGGAGGGGATGAGCCCTGCTGTGTGCG